>NW_026736798.1:0-58785 GCF_949786415.1 Peromyscus eremicus | reverse complement strand
GCAAGTACAGTGTATTGGACTGAAGAGAAGCTACTGTTCTGGTCAGTTCCTAAGCAGAGTTGAACTAGATATGCCCCGTGTGTGTAGGAAGCACAGTTCTTTTGTTCTGAGCAAGCATACTGTTCTGGCCTATAGGAAACACAGGAGAGTAGAAGAGTGCTGTTTTCTCAAAAGCAGAGTGTGTTTCTTGCAAGGCGAGCTAGCGTTTGTTTCCCAGTCCTAAACGGAGTAGAATCCCCATGCAGTTTCTGTCCTACGAGCAAGAGTTGTTTTCTGCTAAGAAGAGTCACTATTGCGCTCCCATTGCCATACACAGTGCAAATAGCACTAGCGTCTGTTCCAGCAAGTACAGTGTATTGGACTGAAGAGAAGCTACTTTCTTGTCAGTTTCCTAAGCAGAGATGAACTAGATATGCCCCGTGTGTGTAGGAAGCACAGTTCTTTTGTTCTGAGCAAGCTCACTGTTCTGGCCCTATAGGAAACACAGGAGAGTAGAAGAGTGCTGTTTTCTCAAAAGCAGAGTGTGTTTCCTGCAAGGCGAGGTAGCGTTTGTTTCCCAGTCCTAAACGGAGTTGAATCCCATGCAGTTTCTGGTCCTACGAGCAAGAGTTGTTTTCTGCTAAGAAGAGTCACTATTGCGCTCCATTGCCATACACAGTGCAAATAGCACTCGCGTCTGTTCCCAGCAAGTACAGTGTATTGGACTGAAGAGAAGCTACTGTTCTTGTCAGTTTCCTAAGCAGAGTTGAACTAGATATGCCCCGTGTGTGTAGGAAGCACAGTTCTTTTGTTCTGAGCAAGCTCACTGTTCTGGCCCTATAGGAAACACAGGAGAGTAGAAGAGTGCTGTTTCTCAAAAGCAGAGTGTGTTTCTTGCAAGGCGAGCTAGCGTTTGTTTCCCAGTCCTAAACGGAGTTGAATCCATGCAGTTTCTGGTCCTACGAGCAAGAGTTGTTTTCTGCTAAGAAGAGTCACTATTGCGCTCCCATTGCCATACACAGTGCAAATAGCACTCGCGTCTGTTCCCAGCAAGTACAGTGTATTGGACTGAAGAGAAGCTACTGTTCTGGTCAGTTTCCTAAGCAGAGTTGAACTAGATATGCCCCGTGTGTGTAGGAAGCACAGTTCTTTTGTTCTGAGCAAGCATACTGTTCTGGCCCTATAGGAAACACAGGAGAGTAGAAGAGTGCTGTTTTCTCAAAAGCAGAGTGTGTTTCTTGCAAGGCGAGCTAGCGTTTGTTTCCCAGTCCTAAACGGAGTAGAATCCCATGCAGTTTCTGGTCCTACGAGCAAGAGTTGTTTTCTGCTAAGAAGAGTCACTATTGCGCTCCCATTGCCATACACAGTGCAAATAGCACTCGCGTCTGTTCCCAGCAAGTACAGTGTATTGGACTGAAGAGAAGCTACTGTTCTGGTCAGTTTCCTAAGCAGAGTTGAACTAGATATGCCCCGTGTGTGTAGGAAGCACAGTTCTTTTGTTCTGAGCAAGCTCACTGTTCTGGCCCTATAGGAAACACAGGAGAGTAGAAGAGTGCTGTTTTCTCAAAAGCAGAGTGTGTTTCTTGCAAGGCGAGCTAGCGTTTGTTTCCCAGTCCTAAACGGAGTTGAATCCCATGCAGATTCTGGTCCTACGAGCAAGAGTTGTTTTCTGCTTAGAAGAGTCACTATTGCGCTCCCATTGCCATACACAGTGCAAATAGCACTCGCGTCTGTTCCCAGCAAGTACAGTGTATTGGACTGAAGAGAAGCTACTGTTCTGGTCAGTTTCCTAAGCAGAGTTTGAACTAGATATGCCCCGTGTGTGTAGGAAGCACAGTTCTTTTGTTCTGAGCAAGCTCACTGTTCTGGCCCTATAGGAAACACAGGAGAGTAGAAGAGTGCTGTTTTCTCAAAAGCAGAGTATGTTTCTTGCAAGGCGAGCTAGCGTTTGTTTCCCAGTCCTAAACGGAGTTGAATCCCATGCAGTTTCTGGTCCTAAGAGCAACAGTTGTTTCCTGCTAAGACGAGTCACTATTGCGCTCCCATTGCCATACACAGTACAAATAGCACTCGCGTCTGTTCCCAGCAAGTACAGTGTATTGGACTGAAGAGAAGCTACTGTTCTTGTCAGTTCTCCTAAGCAGAGTTGAACTAGATATGCCCCGTGTGTGTAGGAAGCACAGTTCTTTTGTTCTGAGCAAGCTCACTGTTCTGGCCCTATAGGAAACACAGGAGAGTAGAAGAGTGCTGTTTTCTCAAAAGCAGAGTGTGTTTCTTGCAAGGCGAGCTAGCGTTTGTTTCCCAGTCCTAAACGAAGTTGAATCCCATGCAGTTTCTGGTCCTACGAGCAAGAGTTTTTTTCTGCTAAGAAGAGTCACTATTGCGCTCCAATTGCCATACACAGTGCAAATAGCACTCGCGTCTGTTCCCAGCAAGTACAGTGTATTGGACTGAAGAGAAGCTACTGTCTTGTCAGTTTCCTAAGCAGAGTTGAACTAGATATGCCCCGTTGTGTAGGAAGCACAGTTCTTTTGTTCTGAGCAAGCTCACTGTTCTGGCCCTATAGGAAACACAGGAGAGTAGAAGAGTGCTGTTTTCTCAAAGCAGAGTGTGTTTCTTGCAAGGCGAGCTAGCGTTTGTTTCCCAGTCCTAAACGGAGTTGAATCCCATGCAGTTTCTGGTCCTACGAGCAAGAGTTGTTTTCTGCTAAGAAGAGTCACTATTGCGCTCCATTGCCATACACAGTGCAAATAGCACTCGCGTCTGTTCCCAGCAAGTACAGTGTATTGGACTGAAGAGAAGCTACTGTTCTGGTCAGTTTCCTAAGCAGAGTTGAACTAGATATGCCCGTGTGTGTAGGAAGCACAGTTCTTTTGTTCTGAGCAAGCTCACTGTTCTGGCCCTATAGGAAACACAGGAGAGTAGAAGAGTGCTGTTTTCTCAAAAGCAGAGTGTGTTTCTTGCAAGGCGAGCTAGCGTTTGTTTCCCAGTCCTAAACGGAGTTGAATCCCATGCAGTTTCTGGTCCTACGAGCAACAGTTGTTTTCTGCTAAGAAGAGTCACTATTGCGCTCCCATTGCCATACACAGTGCAAATAGCACTCGCGTCTGTTCCCAGCAAGTACAGTGTATTGGACTGAAGAGAAGCTACTGTTCTGGTCAGTTTCCTAAGCAGAGTTGAACTAGATATGCCCCGTGTGTGTAGGAAGCACAGTTCTTTTGTTCTGAGCAAGCTCACTGTTCTGGCCCTATAGGAAACACAGGAGAGTAGAAGAGTGCTGTTTTCTCAAAAGCAAGTGTGTTTCTTGCAAGGCGAGCTAGCGTTTGTTTCCCAGTCCTAAACGGAGTTGAATCCCATGCAGTTTCTGGTCCTACGAGCAAGAGTTGTTTTCTGCTAAGAAGAGTCACTATTGCGCTCCCATTGCCATACACAGTGCAAATAGCACTCGCGTCTGTTCCCAGCAAGTACAGTGTATTGGACTGAAGAGAAGCTACTGTTCTTGTCAGTTTCCTAAGCAGAGTTGAACTAGATATGCCGCGTGTGTGTAGGAAGCACAGTTCTTTTGTTCTGAGCAAGCTCCACTGTTCTGGCCCTAAAGGAAACACAGGAGAGAAGAAGAGTGCTGTTTTCTCAAAAGCAGAGTGTGTTTCTTGCAAGGCGAGCTAGCGTTTGTTTCCCAGTCCTAAACGGAGTTGAATCCCATGCAGTTTCTGGTCCTACGAGCAAGAGTTGTTTTCTGCTAAGAAGAGTCACTATTGCGCTCCCATTGCCATACACAGTTCAAATAGCACTCGCGTCTGTTCCCAGCAAGTACAGTGTATGGGACTGAAGAGAAGCTACTGTTCTTGTCAGTTTCCTAAGCAGAGTTGAACTAGATATGCCCCGTGTGTGTAGGAAGCACAGTTCTTTTGTTCTGAGCAAGCTCACTGTTCTGGCCCTATAGGAAAACACAGGAGAGTAGAAGAGTGCTGTTTTCTCAAAAGCAGAGTGTGTTTCTTGCAAGGCGAGCTAGCGTTTGTTTCCCAGTCCTAAACGGAGTTGAATCCATGCAGTTTCTGGTCCTACGAGCAACAGTTGTTTTCTGCTAAGAAGAGTCACTATTGCGCTCCCATTGCCATACACAGTGCAAATAGCACTCGCGTCTGTTCCCAGCAAGTACAGTGTATTGGACTGAAGAGAAGCTACTGTTCTGGTCAGTTTCCTAAGCAGAGTTGAACTAGATATGCCCCGTGTGTGTAGGAAGCACAGTTCTTTTGTTCTGAGCAAGCTCACTGTTCTGGCCCTATAGGAAACACAGGAGAGTAGAAGAGTGCTGTTTTCTCAAAAGCAGAGTGTGTTTCTTGCAAGGCGAGCTAGTGTTTGTTTCCCAGTCCTAAACGGAGTTGAATCCATGCAGTTTGTGGTCCTACGAGCAAGAGTTGTTTTCTGCTAAGAAGAGTCACTATTGCGCTCCCATTGCCATACACAGTGCAAATAGCACTCGCGTCTGTTCCCAGCAAGTACAGTGTATTGGACTGAAGAGAAGCTACTGTTCTGGTCAGTTTCCTAAGCAGAGTTGAACTAGATATGCCCCGTGTGTGTAGGAAGCACAGTTCTTTTGTTCTGAGCAAGCTCACTGTTCTGGCCCTATAGGAAACACAGGAGAGTAGAAGAGTGCTGTTTTCTCAAAAGCAGAGTGTGTTTCTTGCAAGGCGAGCTAGCGTTTGTTTCCCAGTCCTAAACGGAGTTGAATCCCATGCAGTTTCTGGTCCTACGAGCAAGAGTTGTTTTCTGCTTAGAAGAGTCACTATTGCGCTCCCATTGCCATACACAGTGCAAATAGCACTCGCGTCTGTTCCAGCAAGTACAGTGTATTGGACTGAAGAGAAGCTACTGTTCTTGTCAGTTTCCTAAGCAGAGTTGAACTAGATATGCCCCGTGTGTGTAGGAAGCACAGTTCTTTTCTTCTGAGCAAGCTCACTGTTCTGGCCCTATAGGAAACACAGGAGAGTAGAAGAGTGCTGTTTTCTCAAAAGCAGAGTGTGTTTCTTGCAAGGCGAGCTAGCGTTTGTTTCCCAGTCCTAAACGGAGTTGAATCCCATGCAGTTTCTGGTCCTACGAGCAACAGTTGTTTTCTGCTAAGAAGAGTCACTATTGCGCTCCCATTGCCATACACAGTGCAAATAGCACTCGCCGTCTGTTCCCAGCAAGTACAGTGTATGGGACTGAAGAGAAGCTACTGTTCTGGTCAGTTTCCTAAGCAGAGTTGAACTAGATATGCCCCGTGTGTGTAGGAAGCACAGTTCTTTTGTTCTGAGCAAGCTCACTGTTCTGGCCCTATAGGAAACACAGGAGAGTAGAAGAGTGCTGTTTCTCAAAAGCAGAGTGTGTTTCTTGCAAGGCGAGCTAGCGTTTGTTTCCAGTCCTAAACGGAGTTGGAATCCCATGCAGTTTCTGGTCCTACGAGCAAGAGTTGTTTTCTGCTAAGAAGAGTCACTATTGCGCTCCCATTGCCATACACAGTGCAAATAGCACTCGCGTCTGTTCCCAGCAAGTACAGTGTATTGGACTGAGAGAAGCTACTGTTCTTGTCAGTTTCTAAGCAGAGTTGAACTAGATATGCCCCGTGTGTGTAGGAAGCACAGTTCTTTTGTTCTGAGCAAGCTCACTGTTCTGGCCCTATAGGAAACACAGGAGAGTAGAAGAGTGCTGTTTTCTCAAAAGCAGAGTGTGTTTCTTGCAAGGCGAGCTAGCGTTTGTTTCCCAGTCCTAAACGGAGTTGAATCCCATGCAGTTTCTGGTCCTACGAGCAAGAGTTGTTTCTGCTAAGAAGAGTCACTATTGCGCTCCCATTGCCATACACAGTGCAAATAGCACTCGTGTCTGTTCCCAGCAAGTACAGTGTATTGGACTGAAGAGAAGCTACTGTTCTTGTCAGTTTCTAAGCAGAGTTGAACTAGATATGCCCCGTGTGTGTAGGAAGCACAGTTCTTTTGTTCTGAGCAAGCTCACTGTTCTGGCCCTATAGGAAACACAGGAGAGTAGAAGAGTGCTGTTTTCTCAAAAGCAGAGTGTGTTTCCTGCAAGGCGAGCTAGCGTTTGTTTCCCAGTCCTAAACGGAGTTGAATCCCATGCAGTTTCTGGTCCTACGAGCAAGAGTTGTTTTCTGCTAAGAAGAGTCACTATTGCGCTCCCCATTGCCATACACAGTGCAAATAGCACTCGCGTCTGTTCCCAGCAAGTACAGTGTATTGGACTGAAGAGAAGCTACTGTTCTTGTCAGTTTCCTAAGCAGAGTTGAACTAGATATGCCCCGTGTGTGTAGGAAGCACAGTTCTTTTGTTCTGAGCAAGCTCACTGTTCTGGCCCTATAGGAAACACAGGAGAGTAGAAGAGTGCTGTTTTCTCAAAAGCAGAGTGTGTTTCTTGCAAGGCGAGCTAGCGTTTGTTTCCCAGTCCTAAACGGAGTTGAATCCCATGCAGATTCTGGTCCCACGAGCAAGAGTTGTTTTCTGCTAAGAAGAGTCACTATTGCGCTCCCATTGCCATACACAGTGCAAATAGCACTCGCGTCTGTTCCCAGCAAGTACAGTGTATTGGACTGAAGAGAAGCTACTGTTCTGGTCAGTTTCCTAAGCAGAGTTGAACTAGATATGCCCCGTGTGTGTAGGAAGCACAGTTCTTTTGTTCTGAGCAAGCATACTGTTCTGGCCCTATAGGAAACACAGGAGAGTAGAAGAGTGCTGTTTTCTCAAAAGCAGAGTGTGTTTCTTGCAAGGCGAGCTAGCGTTTGTTTCCCAGTCCTAAACGGAGTAGAATCCCATGCAGTTTCTGGTCCTACGAGCAAGAGTTGTTTTCTGCTAAGAAGAGTCACTATTGCGCTCCCATTGCCATACACAGTGCAAATAGCACTCGCGTCTGTTCCCAGCAAGTACAGTGTATTGGACTGAAGAGAAGCTACTGTTCTGGTCAGTTTCCTAAGCAGAGTTGAACTAGATATGCCCCGTGTGTGTAGGAAGCACAGTTCTTTTGTTCTGAGCAAGCTCACTGTTCTGGCCCTATAGGAAACACAGGAGAGTAGAAGAGTGCTGTTTTCTCAAAAGCAGAGTGTGTTTCTTGCAAGGCGAGCTAGCGTTTGTTTCCCAGTCCTAAACGGAGTTGAATCCCATGCAGATTCTGGTCCTACGAGCAAGAGTTGTTTTCTGCTTAGAAGAGTCACTATTGCGCTCCCATTGCCATACACAGTGCAAATAGCACTCGCGTCTGTTCCCAGCAAGTACAGTGTATTGGACTGAAGAGAAGCTACTGTTCTGGTCAGTTTCCTAAGCAGAGTTGAACTAGATATGCCCCGTGTGTGTAGGAAGCACAGTTCTTTTGTTCTGAGCAAGCATACTGTTCTGGCCCTATAGGAAACACAGGAGAGTAGAAGAGTGCTGTTTTCTCAAAAGCAGAGTGTGTTTCTTGCAAGGCGAGCTAGCGTTTGTTTCCCAGTCCTAAACGGAGTAGAATCCCATGCAGTTTCTGGTCCTACGAGCAAGAGTTGTTTTCTGCTAAGAAGAGTCACTATTGCGCTCCCATTGCCATACACAGTGCAAATAGCACTCGCGTCTGTTCCCAGCAAGTACAGTGTATTGGACTGAAGAGAAGCTACTGTTCTTGTCAGTTTCCTAAGCAGAGTTGAACTAGATATGCCCCGTGTGTGTAGGAAGCACAGTTCTTTTGTTCTGAGCAAGCTCACTGTTCTGGCCCTATAGGAAACACAGGAGAGTAGAAGAGTGCTGTTTTCTCAAAAGCAGAGTGTGTTTCTTGCAAGGCGAGCTAGCGTTTGTTTCCCAGTCCTAAACGGAGTTGAATCCCATGCAGTTTCTGGTCCTACGAGCAAGAGTTTTTTTCTGCTAAGAAGAGTCACTATTGCGCTCCAATTGCCATACACAGTGCAAATAGCACTCGCGTCTGTTCCCAGCAAGTACAGTGTATTGGACTGAAGAGAAGCTACTGTTCTTGTCAGTTTCCTAAGCAGAGTTGAACTAGATATGCCCCGTTGTGTAGGAAGCACAGTTCTTTTGTTCTGAGCAAGCTCACTGTTCTGGCCCTATAGGAAACACAGGAGAGTAGAAGAGTGCTGTTTTCTCAAAAGCAGAGTGTGTTTCTTGCAAGGCGAGCTAGCGTTTGTTTCCCAGTCCTAAACGGAGTTGAATCCCATGCAGTTTCTGGTCCTACGAGCAAGAGTTGTTTTCTGCTAAGAAGAGTCACTATTGCGCTCCCATTGCCATACACAGTGCAAATAGCACTCGCGTCTGTTCCCAGCAAGTACAGTGTATTGGACTGAAGAGAAGCTACTGTTCTTGTCAGTTTCCTAAGCAGAGTTGAACTAGATATGCCCCGTGTGTGTAGGAAGCACAGTTCTTTTGTTCTGAGCAAGCTCACTGTTCTGGCCCTATAGGAAACACAGGAGAGTAGAAGAGTGCTGTTTTCTCAAAAGCAGAGTGTGTTTCTTGCAAGGCGAGCTAGCGTTTGTTTCCCAGTCCTAAACGGAGTTGAATCCCATGCAGTTTCTGGTCCTACGAGCAAGAGTTGTTTTCTGCTAAGAAGAGTCACTATTGCGCTCCCATTGCCATACACAGTGCAAATAGCACTCGCGTCTGTTCCCAGCAAGTACAGTGTATTGGACTGAAGAGAAGCTACTGTTCTTGTCAGTTTCCTAAGCAGAGTTGAACTAGATATGCCCCGTGTGTGTAGGAAGCACAGTTCTTTTGTTCTGAGCAAGCTCACTGTTCTGGCCCTATAGGAAACACAGGAGAGTAGAAGAGTGCTGTTTTCTCAAAAGCAGAGTGTGTTTCTTGCAAGGCGAGCTAGCGTTTGTTTCCCAGTCCTAAACGGAGTTGAATCCCATGCAGATTCTGGTCCCACGAGCAAGAGTTGTTTTCTGCTAAGAAGAGTCACTATTGCGCTCCCATTGCCATACACAGTGCAAATAGCACTCGCGTCTGTTCCCAGCAAGTACAGTGTATTGGACTGAAGAGAAGCTACTGTTCTGGTCAGTTTCCTAAGCAGAGTTGAACTAGATATGCCCCGTGTGTGTAGGAAGCACAGTTCTTTTGTTCTGAGCAAGCATACTGTTCTGGCCCTATAGGAAACACAGGAGAGTAGAAGAGTGCTGTTTTCTCAAAAGCAGAGTGTGTTTCTTGCAAGGCGAGCTAGCGTTTGTTTCCCAGTCCTAAACGGAGTAGAATCCCATGCAGTTTCTGGTCCTACGAGCAAGAGTTGTTTTCTGCTAAGAAGAGTCACT
Organism: Peromyscus eremicus; assembly: GCF_949786415.1. NCBI lineage: Eukaryota > Metazoa > Chordata > Mammalia > Rodentia > Cricetidae > Peromyscus > Peromyscus eremicus. Next base: position 49,538 of record NW_026736798.1, on the reverse strand, counting down.
ATTGCGCTCCCATTGCCATACACAGTGCAAATAGCACTCGCGTCTGTTCCCAGCAAGTACAGTGTATTGGACTGAAGAGAAGCTACTGTTCTGGTCAGTTTCCTAAGCAGAGTTGAACTAGATATGCCCCGTGTGTGTAGGAAGCACAGTTCTTTTGTTCTGAGCAAGCTCACTGTTCTGGCCCTATAGGAAACACAGGAGAGTAGAAGAGTGCTGTTTTCTCAAAAGCAGAGTGTGTTTCTTGCAAGGCGAGCTAGCGTTTGTTTCCCAGTCCTAAACGGAGTTGAATCCCATGCAGATTCTGGTCCTACGAGCAAGAGTTGTTTTCTGCTTAGAAGAGTCACTATTGCGCTCCCATTGCCATACACAGTGCAAATAGCACTCGCGTCTGTTCCCAGCAAGTACAGTGTATTGGACTGAAGAGAAGCTACTGTTCTGGTCAGTTTCCTAAGCAGAGTTGAACTAGATATGCCCCGTGTGTGTAGGAAGCACAGTTCTTTTGTTCTGAGCAAGCATACTGTTCTGGCCCTATAGGAAACACAGGAGAGTAGAAGAGTGCTGTTTTCTCAAAAGCAGAGTGTGTTTCTTGCAAGGCGAGCTAGCGTTTGTTTCCCAGTCCTAAACGGAGTAGAATCCCATGCAGTTTCTGGTCCTACGAGCAAGAGTTGTTTTCTGCTAAGAAGAGTCACTATTGCGCTCCCATTGCCATACACAGTGCAAATAGCACTCGCGTCTGTTCCCAGCAAGTACAGTGTATTGGACTGAAGAGAAGCTACTGTTCTTGTCAGTTTCCTAAGCAGAGTTGAACTAGATATGCCCCGTGTGTGTAGGAAGCACAGTTCTTTTGTTCTGAGCAAGCTCACTGTTCTGGCCCTATAGGAAACACAGGAGAGTAGAAGAGTGCTGTTTTCTCAAAAGCAGAGTGTGTTTCTTGCAAGGCGAGCTAGCGTTTGTTTCCCAGTCCTAAACGGAGTTGAATCCCATGCAGTTTCTGGTCCTACGAGCAAGAGTTTTTTTCTGCTAAGAAGAGTCACTATTGCGCTCCAATTGCCATACACAGTGCAAATAGCACTCGCGTCTGTTCCCAGCAAGTACAGTGTATTGGACTGAAGAGAAGCTACTGTTCTTGTCAGTTTCCTAAGCAGAGTTGAACTAGATATGCCCCGTTGTGTAGGAAGCACAGTTCTTTTGTTCTGAGCAAGCTCACTGTTCTGGCCCTATAGGAAACACAGGAGAGTAGAAGAGTGCTGTTTTCTCAAAAGCAGAGTGTGTTTCTTGCAAGGCGAGCTAGCGTTTGTTTCCCAGTCCTAAACGGAGTTGAATCCCATGCAGTTTCTGGTCCTACGAGCAAGAGTTGTTTTCTGCTAAGAAGAGTCACTATTGCGCTCCCATTGCCATACACAGTGCAAATAGCACTCGCGTCTGTTCCCAGCAAGTACAGTGTATTGGACTGAAGAGAAGCTACTGTTCTTGTCAGTTTCCTAAGCAGAGTTGAACTAGATATGCCCCGTGTGTGTAGGAAGCACAGTTCTTTTGTTCTGAGCAAGCTCACTGTTCTGGCCCTATAGGAAACACAGGAGAGTAGAAGAGTGCTGTTTTCTCAAAAGCAGAGTGTGTTTCTTGCAAGGCGAGCTAGCGTTTGTTTCCCAGTCCTAAACGGAGTTGAATCCCATGCAGTTTGTGGTCCTACGAGCAAGAGTTGTTTTCTGCTAAGAAGAGTCACTATTGCGCTCCCATTGCCATACACAGTGCAAATAGCACTCGCGTCTGTTCCCAGCAAGTACAGTGTATTGGACTGAAGAGAAGCTACTGTTCTGGTCAGTTTCCTAAGCAGAGTTGAACTAGATATGCCCCGTGTGTGTAGGAAGCACAGTTCTTTTGTTCTGAGCAAGCTCACTGTTCTGGCCCTATAAGAAACACAGGAGAGTAGAAGAGTGCTGTTTTCTCAAAAGCAGAGTGTGTTTCTTGCAAGGCGAGCTAGCGTTTGTTTCCCAGTCCTAAACGGAGTTGAATCCCATGCAGTTTGTGGTCCTACGAGCAAGAGTTGTTTTCTGCTAAGAAGAGTCACTATTGCGCTCCCATTGCCATACACAGTGCAAATAGCACTCGCGTCTGTTCCCAGCAAGTACAGTGTATTGGACTGAAGAGAAGCTACTGTTCTGGTCAGTTTCCTAAGCAGAGTTGAACTAGATATGCCCCGTGTGTGTAGGAAGCACAGTTCTTTTGTTCTGAGCAAGCTCACTGTTCTGGCCCTATAGGAAACACAGGAGAGTAGAAGAGTGCTGTTTTCTCAAAAGCAGAGTGTGTTTCTTGCAAGGCGAGCTAGCGTTTGTTTCCCAGTCCTAAACGGAGTTGAATCCCATGCAGATTCTGGTCCTACGAGCAAGAGTTGTTTTCTGCTAAGAAGAGTCACTATTGCGCTCCCATTGCCATACACAGTGCAAATAGCACTCGCGTCTGTTCCCAGCAAGTACAGTGTATTGGACTGAAGAGAAGCTACTGTTCTTGTCAGTTTCCTAAGCAGAGTTGAACTAGATATGCCCCGTGTGTGTAGGAAGCACAGTTCTTTTGTTCTGAGCAAGCATACTGTTCTGGCCCTATAGGAAACACAGGAGAGTAGAAGAGTGCTGTTTTCTCAAAAGCAGAGTGTGTTTCTTGCAAGGCGAGCTAGCGTTTGTTTCCCAGTCCTAAACGGAGTTGAATCCCATGCAGATTCTGGTCCTACGAGCAAGAGTTGTTTTCTGCTTAGAAGAGTCACTATTGCGCTCCCATTGCCATACACAGTGCAAATAGCACTCGCGTCTGTTCCCAGCAAGTACAGTGTATTGGACTGAAGAGAAGCTACTGTTCTGGTCAGTTTCCTAAGCAGAGTTGAACTAGATATGCCCCGTGTGTGTAGGAAGCACAGTTCTTTTGTTCTGAGCAAGCATACTGTTCTGGCCCTATAGGAAACACAGGAGAGTAGAAGAGTGCTGTTTTCTCAAAAGCAGAGTGTGTTTCTTGCAAGGCGAGCTAGCGTTTGTTTCCCAGTCCTAAACGGAGTAGAATCCCATGCAGTTTCTGGTCCTACGAGCAAGAGTTGTTTTCTGCTAAGAAGAGTCACTATTGCGCTCCCATTGCCATACACAGTGCAAATAGCACTCGCGTCTGTTCCCAGCAAGTACAGTGTATTGGACTGAAGAGAAGCTACTGTTCTTGTCAGTTTCCTAAGCAGAGTTGAACTAGATATGCCCCGTGTGTGTAGGAAGCACAGTTCTTTTGTTCTGAGCAAGCTCACTGTTCTGGCCCTATAGGAAACACAGGAGAGTAGAAGAGTGCTGTTTTCTCAAAAGCAGAGTGTGTTTCCTGCAAGGCGAGCTAGCGTTTGTTTCCCAGTCCTAAACGGAGTTGAATCCCATGCAGTTTCTGGTCCTACGAGCAAGAGTTGTTTTCTGCTAAGAAGAGTCACTATTGCGCTCCCATTGCCATACACAGTGCAAATAGCACTCGCGTCTGTTCCCAGCAAGTACAGTGTATTGGACTGAAGAGAAGCTACTGTTCTTGTCAGTTTCCTAAGCAGAGTTGAACTAGATATGCCCCGTGTGTGTAGGAAGCACAGTTCTTTTGTTCTGAGCAAGCTCACTGTTCTGGCCCTATAGGAAACACAGGAGAGTAGAAGAGTGCTGTTTTCTCAAAAGCAGAGTGTGTTTCTTGCAAGGCGAGCTAGCGTTTGTTTCCCAGTCCTAAACGGAGTTGAATCCCATGCAGATTCTGGTCCTACGAGCAAGAGTTGTTTTCTGCTAAGAAGAGTCACTATTGCGCTCCCATTGCCATACACAGTGCAAATAGCACTCGCGTCTGTTCCCAGCAAGTACAGTGTATTGGACTGAAGAGAAGCTACTGTTCTGGTCAGTTTCCTAAGCAGAGTTGAACTAGATATGCCCCGTGTGTGTAGGAAGCACAGTTCTTTTGTTCTGAGCAAGCTCACTGTTCTGGCCCTATAGGAAACACAGGAGAGTAGAAGAGTGCTGTTTTCTCAAAGCAGAGTGTGTTTCTTGCAAGGCGAGCTAGCGTTTGTTTCCCAGTCCTAAACGGAGTTGAATCCCATGCAGTTTCTGGTCCTACGAGCAACAGTTGTTTTCTGCTAAGAAGAGTCACTATTGCGCTCCCATTGCCATACACAGTGCAAATAGCACTCGCGTCTGTTCCCAGCAAGTACAGTGTATTGGACTGAAGAGAAGCTAATGTTCTGGTCAGTTTCCTAAGCAGAGTTGAACTAGATATGCCCCGTGTGTGTAGGAAGCACAGTTCTTTTGTTCTGAGCAAGCTCACTGTTCTGGCCCTATAAGAAACACAGGAGAGTAGAAGAGTGCTGTTTTCTCAAAAGCAGAGTGTGTTTCTTGCAAGGCGAGCTAGCGTTTGTTTCCCAGTCCTAAACGGAGTTGAATCCCATGCAGTTTGTGGTCCTACGAGCAAGAGTTGTTTTCTGCTAAGAAGAGTCACTATTGCGCTCCCATTGCCATACACAGTGCAAATAGCACTCGCGTCTGTTCCCAGCAAGTACAGTGTATTGGACTGAAGAGAAGCTACTGTTCTGGTCAGTTTCCTAAGCAGAGTTGAACTAGATATGCCCCGTGTGTGTAGGAAGCACAGTTCTTTTGTTCTGAGCAAGCTCACTGTTCTGGCCCTATAGGAAACACAGGAGAGTAGAAGAGTGCTGTTTTCTCAAAAGCAGAGTGTGTTTCTTGCAAGGCGAGCTAGCGTTTGTTTCCCAGTCCTAAACGGAGTTGAATCCCATGCAGATTCTGGTCCTACGAGCAAGAGTTGTTTTCTGCTAAGAAGAGTCACTATTGCGCTCCCATTGCCATACACAGTGCAAATAGCACTCGCGTCTGTTCCCAGCAAGTACAGTGTATTGGACTGAAGAGAAGCTACTGTTCTTGTCAGTTTCCTAAGCAGAGTTGAACTAGATATGCCCCGTGTGTGTAGGAAGCACAGTTCTTTTGTTCTGAGCAAGCATACTGTTCTGGCCCTATAGGAAACACAGGAGAGTAGAAGAGTGCTGTTTTCTCAAAAGCAGAGTGTGTTTCTTGCAAGGCGAGCTAGCGTTTGTTTCCCAGTCCTAAACGGAGTTGAATCCCATGCAGATTCTGGTCCTACGAGCAAGAGTTGTTTTCTGCTTAGAAGAGTCACTATTGCGCTCCCATTGCCATACACAGTGCAAATAGCACTCGCGTCTGTTCCCAGCAAGTACAGTGTATTGGACTGAAGAGAAGCTACTGTTCTGGTCAGTTTCCTAAGCAGAGTTGAACTAGATATGCCCCGTGTGTGTAGGAAGCACAGTTCTTTTGTTCTGAGCAAGCATACTGTTCTGGCCCTATAGGAAACACAGGAGAGTAGAAGAGTGCTGTTTTCTCAAAAGCAGAGTGTGTTTCTTGCAAGGCGAGCTAGCGTTTGTTTCCCAGTCCTAAACGGAGTAGAATCCCATGCAGTTTCTGGTCCTACGAGCAAGAGTTGTTTTCTGCTAAGAAGAGTCACTATTGCGCTCCCATTGCCATACACAGTGCAAATAGCACTCGCGTCTGTTCCCAGCAAGTACAGTGTATTGGACTGAAGAGAAGCTACTGTTCTTGTCAGTTTCCTAAGCAGAGTTGAACTAGATATGCCCCGTGTGTGTAGGAAGCACAGTTCTTTTGTTCTGAGCAAGCTCACTGTTCTGGCCCTATAGGAAACACAGGAGAGTAGAAGAGTGCTGTTTTCTCAAAAGCAGAGTGTGTTTCCTGCAAGGCGAGGTAGCGTTTGTTTCCCAGTCCTAAACGGAGTTGAATCCCATGCAGTTTCTGGTCCTACGAGCAAGAGTTGTTTTCTGCTAAGAAGAGTCACTATTGCGCTCCCATTGCCATACACAGTGCAAATAGCACTCGCGTCTGTTCCCAGCAAGTACAGTGTATTGGACTGAAGAGAAGCTACTGTTCTTGTCAGTTTCCTAAGCAGAGTTGAACTAGATATGCCCCGTGTGTGTAGGAAGCACAGTTCTTTTGTTCTGAGCAAGCTCACTGTTCTGGCCCTATAGGAAACACAGGAGAGTAGAAGAGTGCTGTTTTCTCAAAAGCAGAGTGTGTTTCTTGCAAGGCGAGCTAGCGTTTGTTTCCCAGTCCTAAACGGAGTTGAATCCCATGCAGATTCTGGTCCTACGAGCAAGAGTTGTTTTCTGCTAAGAAGAGTCACTATTGCGCTCCCATTGCCATACACAGTGCAAATAGCACTCGCGTCTGTTCCCAGCAAGTACAGTGTATTGGACTGAAGAGAAGCTACTGTTCTGGTCAGTTTCCTAAGCAGAGTTGAACTAGATATGCCCCGTGTGTGTAGGAAGCACAGTTCTTTTGTTCTGAGCAAGCATACTGTTCTGGCCCTATAGGAAACACAGGAGAGTAGAAGAGTGCTGTTTTCTCAAAAGCAGAGTGTGTTTCTTGCAAGGCGAGCTAGCGTTTGTTTCCCAGTCCTAAACGGAGTAGAATCCCATGCAGTTTCTGGTCCTACGAGCAAGAGTTGTTTTCTGCTAAGAAGAGTCACTATTGCGCTCCCATTGCCATACACAGTGCAAATAGCACTCGCGTCTGTTCCCAGCAAGTACAGTGTATTGGACTGAAGAGAAGCTACTGTTCTGGTCAGTTTCCTAAGCAGAGTTGAACTAGATATGCCCCGTGTGTGTAGGAAGCACAGTTCTTTTGTTCTGAGCAAGCTCACTGTTCTGGCCCTATAGGAAACACAGGAGAGTAGAAGAGTGCTGTTTTCTCAAAAGCAGAGTGTGTTTCTTGCAAGGCGAGCTAGCGTTTGTTTCCCAGTCCTAAACGGAGTTGAATCCCATGCAGATTCTGGTCCTACGAGCAAGAGTTGTTTTCTGCTTAGAAGAGTCACTATTGCGCTCCCATTGCCATACACAGTGCAAATAGCACTCGCGTCTGTTCCCAGCAAGTACAGTGTATTGGACTGAAGAGAAGCTACTGTTCTGGTCAGTTTCCTAAGCAGAGTTGAACTAGATATGCCCCGTGTGTGTAGGAAGCACAGTTCTTTTGTTCTGAGCAAGCTCACTGTTCTGGCCCTATAGGAAACACAGGAGAGTAGAAGAGTGCTGTTTTCTCAAAAGCAGAGTATGTTTCTTGCAAGGCGAGCTAGCGTTTGTTTCCCAGTCCTAAACGGAGTTGAATCCCATGCAGTTTCTGGTCCTAAGAGCAACAGTTGTTTCCTGCTAAGACGAGTCACTATTGCGCTCCCATTGCCATACACAGTACAAATAGCACTCGCGTCTGTTCCCAGCAAGTACAGTGTATTGGACTGAAGAGAAGCTACTGTTCTTGTCAGTTTCCTAAGCAGAGTTGAACTAGATATGCCCCGTGTGTGTAGGAAGCACAGTTCTTTTGTTCTGAGCAAGCTCACTGTTCTGGCCCTATAGGAAACACAGGAGAGTAGAAGAGTGCTGTTTTCTCAAAAGCAGAGTGTGTTTCTTGCAAGGCGAGCTAGCGTTTGTTTCCCAGTCCTAAACGAAGTTGAATCCCATGCAGTTTCTGGTCCTACGAGCAAGAGTTTTTTTCTGCTAAGAAGAGTCACTATTGCGCTCCAATTGCCATACACAGTGCAAATAGCACTCGCGTCTGTTCCCAGCAAGTACAGTGTATTGGACTGAAGAGAAGCTACTGTTCTTGTCAGTTTCCTAAGCAGAGTTGAACTAGATATGCCCCGTTGTGTAGGAAGCACAGTTCTTTTGTTCTGAGCAAGCTCACTGTTCTGGCCCTATAGGAAACACAGGAGAGTAGAAGAGTGCTGTTTTCTCAAAAGCAGAGTGTGTTTCTTGCAAGGCGAGCTAGCGTTTGTTTCCCAGTCCTAAACGGAGTTGAATCCCATGCAGTTTCTGGTCCTACGAGCAAGAGTTGTTTTCTGCTAAGAAGAGTCACTATTGCGCTCCCATTGCCATACACAGTGCAAATAGCACTCGCGTCTGTTCCCAGCAAGTACAGTGTATTGGACTGAAGAGAAGCTACTGTTCTGGTCAGTTTCCTAAGCAGAGTTGAACTAGATATGCCCCGTGTGTGTAGGAAGCACAGTTCTTTTGTTCTGAGCAAGCTCACTGTTCTGGCCCTATAGGAAACACAGGAGAGTAGAAGAGTGCTGTTTTCTCAAAAGCAGAGTGTGTTTCTTGCAAGGCGAGCTAGCGTTTGTTTCCCAGTCCTAAACGGAGTTGAATCCCATGCAGTTTCTGGTCCTACGAGCAACAGTTGTTTTCTGCTAAGAAGAGTCACTATTGCGCTCCCATTGCCATACACAGTGCAAATAGCACTCGCGTCTGTTCCCAGCAAGTACAGTGTATTGGACTGAAGAGAAGCTACTGTTCTGGTCAGTTTCCTAAGCAGAGTTGAACTAGATATGCCCCGTGTGTGTAGGAAGCACAGTTCTTTTGTTCTGAGCAAGCTCACTGTTCTGGCCCTATAGGAAACACAGGAGAGTAGAAGAGTGCTGTTTTCTCAAAAGCAGAGTGTGTTTCTTGCAAGGCGAGCTAGCGTTTGTTTCCCAGTCCTAAACGGAGTTGAATCCCATGCAGTTTCTGGTCCTACGAGCAAGAGTTGTTTTCTGCTAAGAAGAGTCACTATTGCGCTCCCATTGCCATACACAGTGCAAATAGCACTCGCGTCTGTTCCCAGCAAGTACAGTGTATTGGACTGAAGAGAAGCTACTGTTCTTGTCAGTTTCCTAAGCAGAGTTGAACTAGATATGCCGCGTGTGTGTAGGAAGCACAGTTCTTTTGTTCTGAGCAAGCTCACTGTTCTGGCCCTAAAGGAAACACAGGAGAGTAGAAGAGTGCTGTTTTCTCAAAAGCAGAGTGTGTTTCTTGCAAGGCGAGCTAGCGTTTGTTTCCCAGTCCTAAACGGAGTTGAATCCCATGCAGTTTCTGGTCCTACGAGCAAGAGTTGTTTTCTGCTAAGAAGAGTCACTATTGCGCTCCCATTGCCATACACAGTTCAAATAGCACTCGCGTCTGTTCCCAGCAAGTACAGTGTATGGGACTGAAGAGAAGCTACTGTTCTTGTCAGTTTCCTAAGCAGAGTTGAACTAGATATGCCCCGTGTGTGTAGGAAGCACAGTTCTTTTGTTCTGAGCAAGCTCACTGTTCTGGCCCTATAGGAAACACAGGAGAGTAGAAGAGTGCTGTTTTCTCAAAAGCAGAGTGTGTTTCTTGCAAGGCGAGCTAGCGTTTGTTTCCCAGTCCTAAACGGAGTTGAATCCCATGCAGTTTCTGGTCCTACGAGCAACAGTTGTTTTCTGCTAAGAAGAGTCACTATTGCGCTCCCATTGCCATACACAGTGCAAATAGCACTCGCGTCTGTTCCCAGCAAGTACAGTGTATTGGACTGAAGAGAAGCTACTGTTCTGGTCAGTTTCCTAAGCAGAGTTGAACTAGATATGCCCCGTGTGTGTAGGAAGCACAGTTCTTTTGTTCTGAGCAAGCTCACTGTTCTGGCCCTATAGGAAACACAGGAGAGTAGAAGAGTGCTGTTTTCTCAAAAGCAGAGTGTGTTTCTTGCAAGGCGAGCTAGTGTTTGTTTCCCAGTCCTAAACGGAGTTGAATCCCATGCAGTTTGTGGTCCTACGAGCAAGAGTTGTTTTCTGCTAAGAAGAGTCACTATTGCGCTCCCATTGCCATACACAGTGCAAATAGCACTCGCGTCTGTTCCCAGCAAGTACAGTGTATTGGACTGAAGAGAAGCTACTGTTCTGGTCAGTTTCCTAAGCAGAGTTGAACTAGATATGCCCCGTGTGTGTAGGAAGCACAGTTCTTTTGTTCTGAGCAAGCTCACTGTTCTGGCCCTATAGGAAACACAGGAGAGTAGAAGAGTGCTGTTTTCTCAAAAGCAGAGTGTGTTTCTTGCAAGGCGAGCTAGCGTTTGTTTCCCAGTCCTAAACGGAGTTGAATCCCATGCAGTTTCTGGTCCTACGAGCAAGAGTTGTTTTCTGCTTAGAAGAGTCACTATTGCGCTCCCATTGCCATACACAGTGCAAATAGCACTCGCGTCTGTTCCCAGCAAGTACAGTGTATTGGACTGAAGAGAAGCTACTGTTCTTGTCAGTTTCCTAAGCAGAGTTGAACTAGATATGCCCCGTGTGTGTAGGAAGCACAGTTCTTTTCTTCTGAGCAAGCTCACTGTTCTGGCCCTATAGGAAACACAGGAGAGTAGAAGAGTGCTGTTTTCTCAAAAGCAGAGTGTGTTTCTTGCAAGGCGAGCTAGCGTTTGTTTCCCAGTCCTAAACGGAGTTGAATCCCATGCAGTTTCTGGTCCTACGAGCAACAGTTGTTTTCTGCTAAGAAGAGTCACTATTGCGCTCCCATTGCCATACACAGTGCAAATAGCACTCGCGTCTGTTCCCAGCAAGTACAGTGTATGGGACTGAAGAGAAGCTACTGTTCTGGTCAGTTTCCTAAGCAGAGTTGAACTAGATATGCCCCGTGTGTGTAGGAAGCACAGTTCTTTTGTTCTGAGCAAGCTCACTGTTCTGGCCCTATAGGAAACACAGGAGAGTAGAAGAGTGCTGTTTTCTCAAAAGCAGAGTGTGTTTCTTGCAAGGCGAGCTAGCGTTTGTTTCCCAGTCCTAAACGGAGTTGAATCCCATGCAGTTTCTGGTCCTACGAGCAAGAGTTGTTTTCTGCTAAGAAGAGTCACTATTGCGCTCCCATTGCCATACACAGTGCAAATAGCACTCGCGTCTGTTCCCAGCAAGTACAGTGTATTGGACTGAAGAGAAGCTACTGTTCTTGTCAGTTTCCTAAGCAGAGTTGAACTAGATATGCCCCGTGTGTGTAGGAAGCACAGTTCTTTTGTTCTGAGCAAGCTCACTGTTCTGGCCCTATAGGAAACACAGGAGAGTAGAAGAGTGCTGTTTTCTCAAAAGCAGAGTGTGTTTCTTGCAAGGCGAGCTAGCGTTTGTTTCCCAGTCCTAAACGGAGTTGAATCCCATGCAGTTTCTGGTCCTACGAGCAAGAGTTGTTTTCTGCTAAGAAGAGTCACTATTGCGCTCCCATTGCCATACACAGTGCAAATAGCACTCGTGTCTGTTCCCAGCAAGTACAGTGTATTGGACTGAAGAGAAGCTACTGTTCTTGTCAGTTTCCTAAGCAGAGTTGAACTAGATATGCCCCGTGTGTGTAGGAAGCACAGTTCTTTTGTTCTGAGCAAGCTCACTGTTCTGGCCCTATAGGAAACACAGGAGAGTAGAAGAGTGCTGTTTTCTCAAAAGCAGAGTGTGTTTCTTGCAAGGCGAGCTAGCGTTTGTTTCCCAGTCCTAAACGGAGTAGAATCCCATGCAGTTTCTGGTCCTACGAGCAAGAGTTGTTTTCTGCTAAGAAGAGTCACTATTGCGCTCCCATTGCCATACACAGTGCAAATAGCACTCGCGTCTGTTCCCAGCAAGTACAGTGTATTGGACTGAAGAGAAGCTACTGTTCTGGTCAGTTTCCTAAGCAGAGTTGAACTAGATATGCCCCGTGTGTGTAGGAAGCACAGTTCTTTTGTTCTGAGCAAGCTCACTGTTCTGGCCCTATAGGAAACACAGGAGAGTAGAAGAGTGCTGTTTTCTCAAAAGCAGAGTGTGTTTCTTGCAAGGCGAGCTAGCGTTTGTTTCCCAGTCCTAAACGGAGTTGAATCCCATGCAGTTTCTGGTCCTACGAGCAAGAGTTGTTTTCTGCTTAGAAGAGTCACTATTGCGCTCCCATTGCCATACACAGTGCAAATAGCACTCGCGTCTGTTCCCAGCAAGTACAGTGTATTGGACTGAAGAGAAGCTACTGTTCTGGTCAGTTTCCTAAGCAGAGTTGAACTAGATATGCCCCGTGTGTGTAGGAAGCACAGTTCTTTTGTTCTGAGCAAGCTCACTGTTCTGGCCCTATAGGAAACACAGGAGAGTAGAAGAGTGCTGTTTTCTCAAAAGCAGAGTGTGTTTCTTGCAAGGCGAGCTAGCGTTTGTTTCCCAGTCCTAAACGGAGTTGAATCCCATGCAGTTTCTGGTCCTACGAGCAACAGTTGTTTTCTGCTTAGAAGAGTCACTATTGCGCTCCCATTGCCATACACAGTGCAAATAGCACTCGCGTCTGTTCCCAGCAAGTACAGTGTATTGGACTGAAGAGAAGCTACTGTTCTTGTCAGTTTCCTAAGCAGAGTTGAACTAGATATGCCCCGTGTGTGTAGGAAGCACAGTTCTTTTGTTCTGAGCAAGCTCACTGTTCTGGCCCTATAGGAAACACAGGAGAGTAGACGAGTGCTGTTTTCTCAAAAGCAGAGTGTGTTTCTTGCAAGGCGAGCTAGCGTTTGTTTCCCAGTCCTAAACGGAGTTGAATCCCATGCAGTTTCTGGTCCTACGAGCAAGAGTTGTTTTCTGCTAAGAAGAGTCACTATTGCGCTCCCATTGCCATACACAGTGCAAATAGCACTCGCGTCTGTTCCCAGCAAGTACAGTGTATTGGACTGAAGAGAAGCTACTGTTCTGGTCAGTTTCCTAAGCAGAGTTGAACTAGATATGCCCCGTGTGTGTAGGAAGCACAGTTCTTTTGTTCTGAGCAAGCTCACTGTTCTGGCCCTATAGGAAACACAGGAGAGTAGAAGAGTGCTGTTTTCTCAAAAGCAGAGTGTGTTTCTTGCAAGGCGAGCTAGCGTTTGTTTCCCAGTCCTAAACGGAGTTGAATCCCATGCAGTTTCTGGTCCTACGAGCAAGAGTTGTTTTCTGCTAAGAAGAGTCACTATTGCGCTCCCATTGCCATACACAGTGCAAATAGCACTCGCGTCTGTTCCCAGCAAGTACAGTGTATTGGACTGAAGAGAAGCTACTGTTCTTGTCAGTTTCCTAAGCAGAGTTGAACTAGATATGCCCCGTGTGTGTAGGAAGCACAGTTGTTTTGTTCTGAGCAAGCTCACTGTTCTGGCCCTATAGGAAACACAGGAGAGTAGAAGAGTGCTGTTTTCTCAAAAGCAGAGTGTGTTTCTTGCAAGGCGAGCTAGCGTTTGTTTCCCAGTCCTAAACGGAGTTGAATCCCATGCAGTTTCTGGTCCTACGAGCAAGAGTTGTTTTCTGCTAAGAAGAGTCACTATTGCGCTCCCATTGCCATACACAGTGCAAATAGCACTCGCGTCTGTTCCCAGCAAGTACAGTGTATTGGACTGAAGAGAAGCTACTGTTCTTGTCAGTTTCCTAAGCAGAGTTGAACTAGATATGCCCCGTGTGTGTAGGAAGCACAGTTCTTTTGTTCTGAGCAAGCTCACTGTTCTGGCCCTATAGGAAACACAGGAGAGTAGAAGAGTGCTGTTTTCTCAAAAGCAGAGTGTGTTTCTTGCAAGGCGAACTAGCGTTGGTTTCCCAGTCCTAAACGGAGTTGAATCCCATGCAGTTTCTGGTCCTACGAGCAACAGTTGTTTTCTGCTAAGAAGAGTCACTATTGCGCTCCCATTGCCATACACAGTGCAAATAGCACTTGCGTCTGTTCCCAGCAAGTACAGTGTATTGGACTGAAGAGAAGCTACTGTTCTTGTCAGTTTCCTAAGCAGAGTTGAACTAGATATGCCCCGTGTGTGTAGGAAGCACAGTTCTTTTGTTCTGAGCAAGCTCACTGTTCTGGCCCTATAGGAAACACAGGAGAGTAGAAGAGTGCTGTTTTCTCAAAAGCAGAGTGTGTTTCTTGCAAGGCGAGCTAGCGTTTGTTTCCCAGTCCTAAACGGAGTTGAATCCCATGCAGTTTCTGGTCCTACGAGCAACAGTGGTTTTCTGCTTAGAAGAGTCACTATTGCGCTCCCATTGCCATACACAGTGCAAATAGCACTCGCGTCTGTTCCCAGCAAGTACAGTGTATTGGAATGAAGAGAAGCTACTGTTCTGGTCAGTTTCCTAAGCAGAGTTGAACTAGATATGCCCCGTGTGTGTAGGAAGCACAGTTTTTTTATTCTGAGCAAGCTCACTGTTCTGGCCCTATAGGAAACACAGGAGAGTAGAAGAGTGCTGTTTTCTCAAAAGCAGAGTGTGTTTCTTGCAAGACGAGCTAGCGTTTGTTTCCCAGTCCTAAACGGAGTTGAATCCCATGCAGTTTGTGGTCCTACGAGCAAGAGTTGTTTTCTGCTAAGAAGAGTCACTATTGCGCTCCCATTGCCATACACAGTGCAAATAGCACTCGCGTCTGTTCCCAGCAAGTACAGTGTATTGGACTGAAGAGAAGCTACTGTTCTTGTCAGTTTCCTAAGCAGAGTTGAACTAGATATGCCCCGTGTGTGTAGGAAGCACAGTTCTTTTGTTCTGAGCAAGCTCACTGTTCTGGCCCTATAGGAAACACAGGAGAGTAGAAGAGTGCTGTTTTCTCAAAAGCAGAGTGTGTTTCTTGCAAGGCGAGCTAGCGTTTGTTTCCCAGTCCTTAACGGAGTTGAATCCCATGCAGTTTCTGGTCCTACGAGCAAGAGTTGTTTTCTGCTTAGAAGAGTCACTATTGCGCTCCCATTGCCATACACAGTGCAAATAGCACTCGCGTCTGTTCCCAGCAAGTACAGTGTATTGGACTGAAGAGAAGCTACTGTTCTTGTCAGTTTCCTAAGCAGAGTTGAACTAGATATGCCCCGTGTGTGTAGGAAGCACAGTTCTTTTGTTCTGAGCAAGCTCACTGTTCTGGCCCTATAGGAAACACAGAAGAGTAGAAGAGTGCTGTTTTCTCAAAAGCAGAGTGTGTTTCTTGCAAGGCGAACTAGCGTTTGTTTCCCAGTCCTAAACGGAGTTGAATCCCATGCAGTTTCTGGTCCTACGAGCAACAGTTGTTTTCTGCTAAGAAGAGTCACTATTGCGCTCCCATTGCCATACACAGTGCAAATAGCACTCGCGTCTGTTCCCAGCAAGTACAGTGTATTGGACTGAAGAGAAGCTACTGTTCTTGTCAGTTTCCTAAGCAGAGTTGAACTAGATATGCCCCGTGTGTGTAGGAAGCACAGTTCTTTTGTTCTGAGCAAGCTCACTGTTCTGGCCCTATAGGAAACACAGGAGAGTAGAAGAGTGCTGTTTTCTCAAAAGCAGAGTGTGTTTCTTGCAAGGCGAGCTAGCGTTTGTTTCCCAGTCCTAAACGGAGTTGAATCCCATGCAGTTTCTGGTCCTACGAGCAACAGTGGTTTTCTGCTTAGAAGAGTCACTATTGCGCTCCCATTGCCATACACAGTGCAAATAGCACTCGCGTCTGTTCCCAGCAAGTACAGTGTATTGGAATGAAGAGAAGCTACTGTTCTGGTCAGTTTCCTAAGCAGAGTTGAACTAGATATGCCCCGTGTGTGTAGGAAGCACAGTTTTTTTATTCTGAGCAAGCTCACTGTTCTGGCCCTATAGGAAACACAGGAGAGTAGAAGAGTGCTGTTTTCTCAAAAGCAGAGTGTGTTTCTTGCAAGACGAGCTAGCGTTTGTTTCCCAGTCCTAAACGGAGTTGAATCCCATGCAGTTTGTGGTCCTACGAGCAAGAGTTGTTTTCTGCTAAGAAGAGTCACTATTGCGCTCCCATTGCCATACACAGTGCAAATAGCACTCGCGTCTGTTCCCAGCAAGTACAGTGTATTGGACTGAAGAGAAGCTACTGTTCTTGTCAGTTTCCTAAGCAGAGTTGAACTAGATATGCCCCGTGTGTGTAGGAAGCACAGTTCTTTTGTTCTGAGCAAGCTCACTGTTCTGGCCCTATAGGAAACACAGGAGAGTAGAAGAGTGCTGTTTTCTCAAAAGCAGAGTGTGTTTCTTGCAAGGCGAGCTAGCGTTTGTTTCCCAGTCCTAAACGGAGTTGAATCCCATGCAGTTTCTGGTCCTACGAGCAAGAGTTGTTTTCTGCTTAGAAGAGTCACTATTGCGCTCCCATTGCCATACACAGTGCAAATAGCACTCGCGTCTGTTCCCAGCAAGTACAGTGTATTGGACTGAAGAGAAGCTACTGTTCTGGTCAGTTTCCTAAGCAGAGTTGAACTAGATATGCCCCGTGTGTGTAGGAAGCACAGTTCTTTTGTTCTGAGCAAGCTCACTGTTCTGGCCCTATAGGAAACACAGGAGAGTAGAAGAGTGCTGTTTTCTCAAAAGCAGAGTGTGTTTCTTGCAAGGCGAGCTAGCGTTTGTTTCCCAGTCCTAAACGGAGTTGAATCCCATGCAGATTCTGGTCCTACGAGCAAGAGTTGTTTTTTGCTAAGAAGAGTCACTATTGCGCTCCCATTGCCATACACAGTGCAAATAGCACTCGCGTCTGTTCCCAGCAAGTACAGTGTATTGGACTGAAGAGAAGCTACTGTTCTGGTCAGTTTCCTAAGCAGAGTTGAACTAGATATGCCCCGTGTGTGTAGGAAGCACAGTTCTTTTGTTCTGAGCAAGCATACTGTTCTGGCCCTATAGGAAACACAGGAGAGTAGAAGAGTGCTGTTTTCTCAAAAGCAGAGTGTGTTTCTTGCAAGGCGAGCTAGCGTTTGTTTCCCAGTCCTAAACGGAGTAGAATCCCATGCAGTTTCTGGTCCTACGAGCAAGAGTTGTTTTCTGCTAAGAAGAGTCACTATTGCGCTCCCATTGCCATACACAGTGCAAATAGCACTCGCGTCTGTTCCCAGCAAGTACAGTGTATTGGACTGAAGAGAAGCTACTGTTCTTGTCAGTTTCCTAAGCAGAGTTGAACTAGATATGCCCCGTGTGTGTAGGAAGCACAGTTTTTTTATTCTGAGCAAGCTCACTGTTCTGGCCCTATAGGAAACACAGGAGAGTAGAAGAGTGCTGTTTTCTCAAAAGCAGAGTGTGTTTCTTGCAAGACGAGCTAGCGTTTGTTTCCCAGTCCTAAACGGAGTTGAATCCCATGCAGTTTGTGGTCCTACGAGCAAGAGTTGTTTTCTGCTAAGAAGAGTCACTATTGCGCTCCCATTGCCATACACAGTGCAAATAGCACTCGCGTCTGTTCCCAGCAAGTACAGTGTATTGGACTGAAGAGAAGCTACTGTTCTTGTCAGTTTCCTAAGCAGAGTTGAACTAGATATGCCCCGTGTGTGTAGGAAGCACAGTTCTTTTGTTCTGAGCAAGCTCACTGTTCTGGCCCTATAGGAAACACAGGAGAGTAGAAGAGTGCTGTTTTCTCAAAAGCAGAGTGTGTTTCTTGCAAGGCGAGCTAGCGTTTGTTTCCCAGTCCTAAACGGAGTTGAATCCCATGCAGTTTCTGGTCCTACGAGCAAGAGTTGTTTTCTGCTTAGAAGAGTCACTATTGCGCTCCCATTGCCATACACAGTGCAAATAGCACTCGCGTCTGTTCCCAGCAAGTACAGTGTATTGGACTGAAGAGAAGCTACTGTTCTGGTCAGTTTCCTAAGCAGAGTTGAACTAGATATGCCCCGTGTGTGTAGGAAGCACAGTTCTTTTGTTCTGAGCAAGCTCACTGTTCTGGCCCTATAGGAAACACAGGAGAGTAGAAGAGTGCTGTTTTCTCAAAAGCAGAGTGTGTTTCTTGCAAGGCGAGCTAGCGTTTGTTTCCCAGTCCTAAACGGAGTTGAATCCCATGCAGATTCTGGTCCTACGAGCAAGAGTTGTTTTTTGCTAAGAAGAGTCACTATTGCGCTCCCATTGCCATACACAGTGCAAATAGCACTCGCGTCTGTTCCCAGCAAGTACAGTGTATTGGACTGAAGAGAAGCTACTGTTCTGGTCAGTTTCCTAAGCAGAGTTGAACTAGATATGCCCCGTGTGTGTAGGAAGCACAGTTCTTTTGTTCTGAGCAAGCATACTGTTCTGGCCCTATAGGAAACACAGGAGAGTAGAAGAGTGCTGTTTTCTCAAAAGCAGAGTGTGTTTCTTGCAAGGCGAGCTAGCGTTTGTTTCCCAGTCCTAAACGGAGTAGAATCCCATGCAGTTTCTGGTCCTACGAGCAAGAGTTGTTTTCTGCTAAGAAGAGTCACTATTGCGCTCCCATTGCCATACACAGTGCAAATAGCACTCGCGTCTGTTCCCAGCAAGTACAGTGTATTGGACTGAAGAGAAGCTACTGTTCTTGTCAGTTTCCTAAGCAGAGTTGAACTAGATATGCCCCGTGTGTGTAGGAAGCACAGTTCTTTTGTTCTGAGCAAGCTCACTGTTCTGGCCCTATAGGAAACACAGGAGAGTAGAAGAGTGCTGTTTTCTCAAAAGCAGAGTGTGTTTCTTGCAAGGCGAGCTAGCGTTTGTTTCCCAGTCCTAAACGGAGTTGAATCCCATGCAGTTTCTGGTCCTACGAGCAAGAGTTGTTTTCTGCTAAGAAGAGTCACTATTGCGCTCCCATTGCCATACACAGTGCAAATAGCACTCGCGTCTGTTCCCAGCAAGTACAGTGTATTGGACTGAAGAGAAGCTACTGTTCTTGTCAGTTTCCTAAGCAGAGTTGAACTAGATATGCCCCGTGTGTGTAGGAAGCACAGTTCTTTTGTTCTGAGCAAGCTCACTGTTCTGGCCCTATAGGAAACACAGGAGAGTAGAAGAGTGCTGTTTTCTCAAAAGCAGAGTGTGTTTCTTGCAAGGCGAGCTAGCGTTTGTTTCCCAGTCCTAAACAGAGTTGAATCCCATGCAGTTTGTGGTCCTACGAGCAAGAGTTGTTTTCTGCTAAGAAGAGTCACTATTGCGCTCCCATTGCCATACACAGTGCAAATAGCACTCGCGTCTGTTCCCAGCATGTACAGTGTATTGGACTGAAGAGAAGCTACTGTTCTGGTCAGTTTCCTAAGCAGAGTTGAACTAGATATGCCCCGTGTGTGTAGGAAGCACAGTTTTTTTGTTCTGAGCAAGCTCACTGTTCTGGCCCTATAGGAAACACAGGAGAGTAGAAGAGTGCTGTTTTCTCAAAAGCAGAGTGTGTTTCTTGCAAGGCGAGCTAGCGTTTGTTTCCCAGTCCTAAACGGAGTTGAATCCCATGCAGTTTCTGGTCCTACGAGCAAGAGTTGTTTTCTCCAAAGAAGAGTCACTATTGTGCTCCCATTGCCATACACAGTGCAAATAGCACTCGCGTCTGTTCCCAGCAAGTACAGTGTATTGGACTGAAGAGAAGCTACTGTTCTGGTCAGTTTCCTAAGCAGAGTTGAACTAGATATGCCCCGTGTGTGTAGGAAGCACAGTTCTTTTGTTCTGAGCAAGCTCACTGTTCTGGCCCTATAGGAAACACAGGAGAGTAGAAGAGTGCTGTTTTCTCAAAAGCAGAGTGTGTTTCTTGCAAGGCGAGCTAGCGTTTGTTTCCCAGTCCTAAACGGAGTTGAATCCCATGCAGTTTGTGGTCCTACGAGCAAGAGTTGTTTTCTGCTAAGAAGAGTCACTATTGCGCTCCCATTGCCATACACAGTGCAAATAGCACTCGCGTCTGTTCCCAGCAAGTACAGTGTATTGGACTGAAGAGAAGCTACTGTTCTGGTCAGTTTCCTAAGCAGAGTTGAACTAGATATGCCCCGTGTGTGTAGGAAGCACAGTTCTTTTGTTCTGAGCAAGCTCACTGTTCTGGCCCTATAGGAAACACAGGAGAGTAGAAGAGTGCTGTTTTCTCAAAAGCAGAGTGTGTTTCTTGCAAGGCGAGCTAGCGTTTGTTTCCCAGTCCTAAACGGAGTAGAATCCCATGCAGTTTCTGGTCCTACGAGCAAGAGTTGTTTTCTGCTAAGAAGAGTCACTATTGCGCTCCCATTGCCATACACAGTGCAAATAGCACTCGCGTCTGTTCCCAGCAAGTACAGTGTATTGGACTGAAGAGAAGCTACTGTTCTTGTCAGTTTCCTAAGCAGAGTTGAACTAGATATGCCCCGTGTGTGTAGGAAGCACAGTTGTTTTGTTCTGAGCAAGCTCACTGTTCTGGCCCTATAGGAAACACAGGAGAGTAGAAGAGTGCTGTTTTCTCAAAAGCAGAGTGTGTTTCTTGCAAGGCAAGCTAGCGTTTGTTTCCCAGTCCTAAACGGAGTTGAATCCCATGCAGTTTCTGGTCCTACGAGCAAGAGTTGTTTTCTGCTAAGAAGAGTCACTATTGCGCTCCCATTGCCATACACAGTGCAAATAGCACTCGCGTCTGTTCCCAGCAAGTACAGTGTATTGGACTGAAGAGAAGCTACTGTTCTGGTCAGTTTCCTAAGCAGAGTTGAACTAGATATGCCCCGTGTGTGTAGGAAGCACAGTTCTTTTGTTCTGAGCAAGCTCACTGTTCTGGCCCTATAGGAAACACAGGAGAGTAGAAGAGTGCTGTTTTCTCAAAAGCAGAGTGTGTTTCTTGCAAGGCGAGCTAGCGTTTGTTTCCCAGTCCTAAACGGAGTTGAATCCCATGCAGTTTGTGGTCCTACGAGCAACAGTTGTTTTCTGCTAAGAAGAGTCACTATTGCGCTCCCATTGCCATACACAGTGCAAATAGCACTCGCGTCTGTTCCCAGCAAGTACAGTGTATTCGACTGAAGAGAAGCTACTGTTCTGGTCAGTTTCCTAAGCAGAGTTGAACTAGATATGCCCCGTGTGTGTAGGAAGCACAGTTCTTTTGTTCTGAGCAAGCTCACTGTTCTGGCCCTATAGGAAACACAGGAGAGTAGAAGAGTGCTGTTTTCTCAAAAGCAGAGTGTGTTTCTTGCAAGGCGAGCTAGCGTTTGTTTCCCAGTCCTAAACGGAGTTGAATCCCATGCAGTTTGTGGTCCTACGAGCAAGAGTTGTTTTCTGCTTAGAAGAGTCACTATTGCGCTCCCATTGCCATACACAGTGCAAATAGCACTCGCGTCTGTTCCCAGCAAGTACAGTGTATTGGACTGAAGAGAAGCTACTGTTCTGGTCAGTTTCCTAAGCAGAGTTGAACTAGATATGCCCCGTGTGTGTAGGAAGCACAGTTCTTTTGTTCTGAGCAAGCTCACTGTTCTGGCCCTATAGGAAACACAGGAGAGTAGAAGAGTGCTGTTTTCTCAAAAGCAGAGTGTGTTTCTTGCAAGGCGAGCTAGTGTTTGTTTCCCAGTCCTAAACGGAGTTGAATCCCATGCAGTTTCTGGTCCTACGAGCAAGAGTTGTTTTCTGCTAAGAAGAGTCACTATTGCGCTCCCATTGCTATACACAGTGCAAATAGCACTCGAGTCTGTTCCCAGCAAGTACAGTGTATTGGACTGAAGAGAAGCTACTGTTCTGGTCAGTTTCCTAAGCAGAGTTGAACTAGATATGCCCCGTGTGTGTAGGAAGCACAGTTTTTTTGTTCTGAGCAAGCTCACTGTTCTGGCCCTATAGGAAACACAGGAGAGTAGAAGAGTGCTGTTTTCTCAAAAGCAGAGTGTGTTTCTTGCAAGGCGAGCTAGCGTTTGTTTCCCAGTCCTAAACGGAGTTGAATCCCATGCAGTTTCTGGTCCTACGAGCAAGAGTTGTTTTCTCAAAAGAAGAGTCACTATTGTGCTCCCATTGCCATACACAGTGCAAATAGCACTCGCGTCTGTTCCCAGCAAGTACAGTGTATTGGACTGAAGAGAAGCTACTGTTCTGGTCAGTTTCCTAAGCAGAGTTGAACTAGATATGCCCCGTGTGTGTAGGAAGCACAGTTCTTTTGTTCTGAGCAAGCTCACTGTTCTGGCCCTATAGGAAACACAGGAGAGTAGAAGAGTGCTGTTTTCTCAAAAGCAGAGTGTGTTTCTTGCAAGGCGAGCTAGCGTTTGTTTCCCAGTCCTAAACGGAGTTGAATCCCATGCAGTTTCTGGTCCTACGAGCAAGAGTTGTTTTCTGCTAAGAAGAGTCACTATTGCGCTCCCATTGCCATACACAGTGTAACTAGCACTCGCGTCTGTTCCCAGCAAGTACAGTGTATTGGACTGAAGAGAAGCTACTGTTCTGGTCAGTTTCCTAAGCAGAGTTGAACTAGATATGCCCCGTGTGTGTAGGAAGCACAGTTCTTTGGTTCTGAGCAAGCTCACTGTTCTGGCCCTATAGGAAACACAGGAGAGTAGAAGAGTGCTGTTTTCTCAAAAGCAGAGTGTGTTTCTTGCAAGGCGAGCTAGCGTTTGTTTCCCAGTCCTAAACGGAGTAGAATCCCATGCAGTTTCTGGTCCTACGAGCAAGAGTTGTTTTCTGCTAAGAAGAGTCACTATTGCGCTCCCATTGCCATACACAGTGCAAATAGCACTCGCGTCTGTTCCCAGCAAGTACAGTGTATTGGACTGAAGAGAAGCTACTGTTCTTGTCAGTTTCCTAAGCAGAGTTGAACTAGATATGCCCCGTGTGTGTAGGAAGCACAGTTCTTTTGTTCTGAGCAAGCTCACTGTTCTGGCCCTATAGGAAACACAGGAGAGTAGAAGAGTGCTGTTTTCTCAAAAGCAGAGTGTGTTTCTTGCAAGGCGAGCTAGCGTTTGTTTCCCAGTCCTAAACGGAGTTGAATCCCATGCAGTTTCTGGTCCTACGAGCAAGAGTTGTTTTCTGCTAAGAAGAGTCACTATTGCACTCCCATTGCCATACACAGTGCAAATAGCACTCGCGTCTGTTCCCAGCAAGTACAGTGTATTGGACTGAAGAGAAGCTACTGTTCTGGTCAGTTTCCTAAGCAGAGTTGAACTAGATATGCCCCGTGTGTTTAGGAAGCACAGTTCTTTTGTTCTGAGCAAGCTCACTGTTCTGGCCCTATAGGAAACACAGGAGAGTAGAAGAGTGCTGTTTTCTCAAAAGCAGAGTGTGTTTCTTGCAAGGCGAGCTAGCGTTTGTTTCCCAGTCCTAAACGGAGTTGAATCCCATGCAGTTTCTGGTCCTACGAGCAAGAGTTGTTTTCTGCTAAGAAGAGTCACTATTGCGCTCCCATTGCCATACACAGTGCAAATAGCACTCGCGTCTGTTCCCAGCAAGTACAGTGTATTGGACTGAAGAGAAGCTACTGTTCTGGTCAGTTTCCTAAGCAGAGTTGAACTCGATATGCCCCGTGTGTGTAGGAAGCACAGTTCTTTTGTTCTGAGCAAGCTCACTGTTCTGGCCCTATAGGAAACACAGGAGAGTAGAAGAGTGCTGTTTTCTCAAAAGCAGAGTGTGTTTCTTGCAAGGCGAGCTAGTGTTTGTTTCCCAGTCCTAAACGGAGTTGAATCCCATGCAGTTTCTGGTCCTACGAGCAAGAGTTGTTTTCTGCTAAGAAGAGTCACTAGTGCGCTCCCATTGCTATACACAGTGCAAATAGCACTCGAGTCTGTTCCCAGCAAGTACAGTGTATTGGACTGAAGAGAAGCTACTGTTCTGGTCAGTTTCCTAAGCAGAGTTGAACTAGATATGCCCCGTGTGTGTAGGAAGCACAGTTTTTTTGTTCTGAGCAAGCTCACTGTTCTGGCCCTATAGGAAACACAGGAGAGTAGAAGAGTGCTGTTTTCTCAAAAGCAGAGTGTGTTTCTTGCAAGGCGAGCTAGCGTTTGTTTCCCAGTCCTAAACGGAGTTGAATCCCATGCAGTTTCTGGTCTTACGAGCAAGAGTTGTTTTCTCCAAAGAAGAGTCACTATTGTGCTCCCATTGCCATACACAGTGCAAATAGCACTCGCGTCTGTTCCCAGCAAGTACAGTGTATTGGACTGAAGAGAAGCTACTGTTCTGGTCAGTTTCCTAAGCAGAGTTGAACTAGATATGCCCCGTGTGTGTAGGAAGCACAGTTCTTTTGTTCTGAGCAAGCTCACTGTTCTGGCCCTATAGGAAACACAGGAGAGTAGAAGAGTGCTGTTTTCTCAAAAGCAGAGTGTGTTTCTTGCAAGGCGAGCTAGCGTTTGTTTCCCAGTCCTAAACGGAGTTGAATCCCATGCAGTTTCTGGTCCTACGAGCAAGAGTTGTTTTCTGCTAAGAAGAGTCACTATTGCGCTCCCATTGCCATACACAGTGCAAATAGCACTCGCGTCTGTTCCCAGCAAGTACAGTGTATTGGACTGAAGAGAAGCTACTGTTCTGGTCAGTTTCCTAAGCAGAGTTGAACTAGATATGCCCCGTGTGTGTAGGAAGCACAGTTCTTTTGTTCTGAGCAAGCTCACTGTTCTGGCCCTATAGGAAACACAGGAGAGTAGAAGAGTGCTGTTTTCTCAAAAGCAGAGTGTGTTTCTTGCAAGGCGAGCTAGCGTTTGTTTCCCAGTCCTAAACGGAGTTGAATCCCATGCAGTTTCTGGTCCTACGAGCAAGAGTTGTTTTCTGCTAAGAAGAGTCACTATTGCACTCCCATTGCCATACACAGTGCAAATAGCACTCGCGTCTGTTCCCAGCAAGTACAGTGTATTGGACTGAAGAGAAGCTACTGTTCTGGTCAGTTTCCTAAGCAGAGTTGAACTAGATATGCCCCGTGTGTGTAGGAAGCACAGTTCTTTTGTTCTGAGCAAGCTCACTGTTCTGGCCCTATAGGAAACACAGGAGAGTAGAAGAGTGCTGTTTTCTCAAAAGCAGAGTGTGTTTCTTGCAAGGCGAGCTAGCGTTTGTTTCCCAGTCCTAAACGGAGTTGAATCCCATGCAGTTTCTGGTCCTACGAGCAACAGTTGTTTTCTGCTAAGAAGAGTCACTATTGCGCTCCCATTGCCATACACAGTGCAAATAGCACTCGCGTCTGTTCCCAGCAAGTACAGTGTATTGGACTGAAGAGAAGCTACTGTTCTGGTCAGTTTCCTAAGCAGAGTTGAACTAGATATGCCCCGTGTGTGTAGGAAGCACAGTTCTTTTGTTCTGAGCAAGCTCACTGTTCTGGCCCTATAGGAAACACAGGAGAGTAGAAGAGTGCTGTTTTCTCAAAAGCAGAGTGTGTTTCTTGCAAGGAGAGCTAGCGTTTGTTTCCCAGTCCTAAACGGAGTTGAATCCCATGCAGTTTCTGGTCCTACGAGCAAGAGTTGTTTTCTGCTAAGAAGAGTCACTATTGCGCTCCCATTGCCATACACAGTGCAAATAGCACTCGCGTCTGTTCCCAGCAAGTACAGTGTATTGGACTGAAGAGAAGCTACTGTTCTGGTCAGTTTCCTAAGCAGAGTTGAACTAGATATGCCCCGTGTGTGTAGGAAGCACAGTTCTTTTGTTCTGAGCAAGCTCACTGTTCTGGCCCTATAGGAAACACAGGAGAGCAGAAGAGTGCTGTTTTCTCAAAAGCAGAGTGTGTTTCTTGCAAGGCGAGCTAGCGTTTGTTTCCCAGTCCTAAACGGAGTTGAATCCCATGCAGTTTCTGGTCCTACGAGCAAGAGTTGTTTTCTGCCAAGAAGAGTCACTATTGCGCTCCCATTGCCATACACAGTGCAAATAGCACTCGCGTCTGTTCCCAGCAAGTACAGTGTATTGGACTGAAGAGAAGCTACTGTTCTGGTCAGTTTCCTAAGCAGAGTTGAACTAGATATGCCCCGTGTGTGTAGGAAGCACAGTTCTTTTGTTCTGAGCAAGCTCACTGTTCTGGCCCTATAGGAAACACAGGAGAGTAGAAGAGTGCTGTTTTCTCAAAAGCAGAGTGTGTTTCTTGCAAGGCGAGCTAGCGTTTGTTTCCCAGTCCTAAACGGAGTTGAATCCCATGCAGTTTGTGGTCCTACGAGCAAGAGTTGTTTTCTGCTAAGAAGAGTCACTATTGCGCTCCCATTGCTATACACAGTGCAAATAGCACTCGAGTCTGTTCCCAGCAAGTACAGTGTATTGGACTGAAGAGAAGCTACTGTTCTGGTCAGTTTCCTAAGCAGAGTTGAACTAGATATGCCCCGTGTGTGTAGGAAGCACAGTTTTTTTGTTCTGAGCAAGCTCACTGTTCTGGCCCTATAGGAAACACAGGAGAGTAGAAGAGTGCTGTTTTCTCAAAAGCAGAGTGTGTTTCTTGCAAGGCGAGCTAGCGTTTGTTTCCCAGTCCTAAACGGAGTTGAATCCCATGCAGTTTCTGGTCCTACGAGCAAGAGTTGTTTTCTCCAAAGAAGAGTCACTATTGTGCTCCCATTGACATACACAGTGCAAATAGCACTCGCGTCTGTTCCCAGCAAGTACAGTGTATTGGACTGAAGAGAAGCTACTGTTCTGGTCAGTTTCCTAAGCAGAGTTGAACTAGATATGCCCCGTGTGTGTAGGAAGCACAGTTCTTTTGTTCTGAGCAAGCTCACTGTTCTGGCCCTATAGGAAACACAGGAGAGTAGAAGAGTGCTGTTTTCTCAAAAGCAGAGTGTGTTTCTTGCAAGGCGAGCTAGCGTTTGTTTCCCAGTCCTAAACGGAGTTGAATCCCATGCAGTTTGTGGTCCTACGAGCAAGAGTTGTTTTCTGCTAAGAAGAGTCACTATTGCGCTCCCATTGCCATACACAGTGCAAATAGCACTCGCGTCTGTTCCCAGCAAGTACAGTGTATTGGACTGAAGAGAAGCTACTGTTCTTGTCAGTTTCCTAAGCAGAGTTGAACTAGATATGCCCCGTGTGTGTAGGAAGCACAGTTCTTTTGTTCTGAGCAAGCTCACTGTTCTGGCCCTATAGGAAACACAGGAGAGCAGAAGAGTGCTGTTTTCTCAAAAGCAGAGTGTGTTTCTTGCAAGGCGAGCTAGCGTTTGTTTCCCAGTCCTAAACGGAGTTGAATCCCATGCAGTTTCTGGTCCTACGAGCAAGAGTTGTTTTCTGCTAAGAAGAGTCACTATTGCGCTCCCATTGCCATACACAGTGCAACTAGCACTCGCGTCTGTTCCCAGCAAGTACAGTGTATTGGACTGAAGAGAAGCTACTGTTCTTGTCAGTTTCCTAAGCAGAGTTGAACTAGATATGCCCCGTGTGTGTAGGAAGCACAGTTCTTTTGTTCTGAGCAAGCTCACTGTTCTGGCCCTATAGGAAACACAGGAGAGTAGAAGAGTGCTGTTTTCTCAAAAGCAGAGTGTGTTTCTTGCAAGGCGAGCTAGCGTTTGTTTCCCAGTCCTAAACGGAGTTGAATCCCATGCAGTTTCTGGTCCTACGATCAACAGTTGTTTTCTGCTAAGAAGAGTCACTATTGCGCTCCCATTGCCATACACAGTGCAAATAGCACTCGCGTCTGTTCCCAGCAAGTACAGTGTATTGGACTGAAGAGAAGCTACTGTTCTGGTCAGTTTCCTAAGCAGAGTTGAACTAGATATGCCCCGTGTGTGTAGGAAGCACAGTTCTTTGGTTCTGAGCAAGCTCACTGTTCTGGCCCTATAGGAAACACAGGAGAGTAGAAGAGTGCTGTTTTCTCAAAAGCAGAGTGTGTTTCTTGCAAGGCGAGCTAGCATTTGTTTCCCAGTCCTAAACGGAGTTGAATCCCATGCAGTTTGTGGTCCTACGAGCAAGAGTTGTTTTCTCCAAAGAAGAGTCACTATTGCGCTCCCATTGCCATACACAGTGCAAATAGCACTCGCGTCTGTTCCCAGCAAGTACAGTGTATTGGACTGAAGAGAAGCTACTGTTCTGGTCAGTTTCCTAAGCAGAGTTGAACTAGATATGCCCCGTGTGTGTAGGAAGCACAGTTCTATTGTTCTGAGCAAGCTCACTGTTCTGGCCCTATAGGAAACACAGGAGAGTAGAAGAGTGCTGTTTTCTCAAAAGCAGAGTGTGTTTCTTGCAAGGCGAGCTAGCGTTTGTTTCCCAGTCCTAAACGGAGTTGAATCCCATGCAGTTTCTGGTCCTATGAGCAAGAGTTGTTTTCTGCTAAGAAGAGTCACTATTGCACTCCCATTGCCATACACAGTGCAAATAGCACTCGCGTCTGTTCCCAGCAAGTGCAGTGTATTGGACTGAAGAGAAGCTACTGTTCTGGTCAGTTTCCTAAGCAGAGTTGAACTAGATATGCCCCGTGTGTGTAGGAAGCACAGTTCTTTTGTTCTGAGCAAGCTCACTGTTCTGGCCCTATAGGAAACACAGGAGAGTAGAAGAGTGCTGTTTTCTCAAAAGCAGAGTGTGTTTCTTGCAAGGCGAGCTAG
This sequence comes from Peromyscus eremicus, assembly GCF_949786415.1. Taxonomy (NCBI): domain Eukaryota; kingdom Metazoa; phylum Chordata; class Mammalia; order Rodentia; family Cricetidae; genus Peromyscus; species Peromyscus eremicus. The sequence goes on along the minus strand of NW_026736798.1, from coordinate 21,684 downwards.
CATTTGTTTCCCAGTCCTAAACGGAGTTGAATCCCATGCAGTTTCTGGTCCTACGAGCAACAGTTGTTTTCTGCTAAGAAGAGTCACTATTGCGCTCCCATTGCCATACACAGTGCAAATAGCACTCGCGTCTGTTCCCAGCAAGTACAGTGTATTGGACTGAAGAGAAGCTAATGTTCTGGTCAGTTTCCTAAGCAGAGTTGAACTAGATATGCCCCGTGTGTGTAGGAAGCACAGTTCTTTTGTTCTGAGCAAGCTCACTGTTCTGGCCCTATAGGAAACACAGGAGAGTAGAAGAGTGTTGTTTTCTCAAAAGCAGAGTGTGTTTCTTGCAAGGCGAGCTAGCGTTTGTTTCCCAGTCCTAAACGGAGTTGAATCCCATGCAGTTTCTGGTCCTACGAGCAACAGTTGTTTTCTGCTAAGAAGAGTCACTATTGCGCTCCCATTGCCTTACACAGTGCAAATAGCACTCGCGTCTGTTCCCAGCAAGTACAGTGTATTGGACTGAAGAGAAGCTACTGTTCTTGTCATTTCCTAAGCAGAGTTGAACTAGATATGCCCCGTGTGTGTAGGAAGCACAGTTCTTTTGTTCTGAGCAAGCTCACTGTTCTGGCCCTATAGGAAACACAGGAGAGTAGAAGAGTGCTGTTTTCTCAAAAGCAGAGTGTGTTTCTTGCAAGGCGAGCTAGCGTTTGTTTCCCAGTCCTAAACGGAGTTGAATCCCATGCAGTTTCTGGTCCTACGAGCAAGAGTTGTTTTCTGCTAAGAAGAGTCACTATTGCGCTCCCATTGCCATACACAGTGCAAATAGCACTCGCGTCTGTTCCCAGCAAGTACAGTGTATTGGACTGAAGAGAAGCTACTGTTCTTGTCAGTTTCCTAAGCAGAGTTTAACTAGATATGCCGCGTGTGTGTAGGAAGCACAGTTTTTTTGTTCTGAGCAAGCTCACTGTTCTGGCCCTATAGGAAACACAGGAGAGTAGAAGAGTGCTGTTTTCTCAAAAGCAGAGTGTGTTTCTTGCAAGGCGAGCTAGCGTTTGTTTCCCAGTCCTAAACGGAGTTGAATCCCATGCAGTTTCTGGTCCTACGAGCAAGAGTTGTTTTCTGCTAAGAAGAGTCACTATTGCGCTCCCATTGCCATACACAGTGCAAATAGCACTCGCGTCTGTTCCCAGCAAGTACAGTGTATGGGACTGAAGAGAAGCTACTGTTCTGGTCAGTTTCCTAAGCAGAGTTGAACTAGATATGCCCCGTGTGTGTAGGAAGCACAGTTCTTTTGTTCTGAGCAAGCTCACTGTTCTGGCCCTATAGGAAACACAGGAGAGTAGAAGAGTGCTGTTTTCTCAAAAGCAGAGTGTGTTTCTTGCAAGGCGAGCTAGCGTTTGTTTCCCAGTCCTAAACGGAGTTGAATCCCATGCAGTTTCTGGTCCTACGAGCAACAGTTGTTTTCTGCTAAGAAGAGTCACTATTGCGCTCCCATTGCCATACACAGTGCAAATAGCACTCGCGTCTGTTCCCAGCAAGTACAGTGTATTGGACTGAAGAGAAGCTACTGTTCTGGTCAGTTTCCTAAGCAGAGTTGAACTAGATATGCCCCGTGTGTGTAGGAAGCACAGTTCTTTTGTTCTGAGCAAGCTCACTGTTCTGGCCCTATAGGAAACACAGGAGAGTAGAAGAGTGCTGTTTTCTCAAAAGCAGAGTGTGTTTCTTGCAAGGCGAGCTAGCGTTTGTTTCCCAGTCCTAAACGGAGTTGAATCCCATGCAGTTTCTGGTCCTACGAGCAAGAGTTGTTTTCTGCTAAGAAGAGTCACTATTGCGCTCCCATTGCCATACACAGTGCAAATAGCACTCGCGTCTGTTCCCAGCAAGTACAGTGTATTGGACTGAAGAGAAGCTACTGTTCTTGTCAGTTTCCTAAGCAGAGTTGAACTAGATATGCCCCGTGTGTGTAGGAAGCACAGTTCTTTTGTTCTGAGCAAGCTCACTGTTCTGGCCCTATAGGAAACACAGGAGAGTAGAAGAGTGCTGTTTTCTCAAAAGCAGAGTGTGTTTCTTGCAAGGCGAGCTAGCGTTTGTTTCCCAGTCCTAAACGGAGTTGAATCCCATGCAGTTTCTGGTCCTACGAGCAAGAGTTGTTTTCTGCTTAGAAGAGTCACTATTGCGCTCCCATTGCCATACACAGTGCAAATAGCACTCGCGTCTGTTCCCAGCAAGTACAGTGTATTGGACTGAAGAGAAGCTACTGTTCTTGTCAGTTTCCTAAGCAGAGTTGAACTAGATATGCCCCGTGTGTGTAGGAAGCACAGTTCTTTTCTTCTGAGCAAGCTCACTGTTCTGGCCCTATAGGAAACACAGGAGAGTAGAAGAGTGCTGTTTTCTCAAAAGCAGAGTGTGTTTCTTGCAAGGCGAGCTAGCGTTTGTTTCCCAGTCCTAAACGGAGTTGAATCCCATGCAGTTTCTGGTCCTACGAGCAACAGTTGTTTTCTGCTAAGAAGAGTCACTATTGCGCTCCCATTGCCATACACAGTGCAAATAGCACTCGCGTCTGTTCCCAGCAAGTACAGTGTATGGGACTGAAGAGAAGCTACTGTTCTGGTCAGTTTCCTAAGCAGAGTTGAACTAGATATGCCCCGTGTGTGTAGGAAGCACAGTTCTTTTGTTCTGAGCAAGCTCACTGTTCTGGCCCTATAGGAAACACAGGAGAGTAGAAGAGTGCTGTTTTCTCAAAAGCAGAGTGTGTTTCTTGCAAGGCGAGCTAGCGTTTGTTTCCCAGTCCTAAACGGAGTTGAATCCCATGCAGTTTCTGGTCCTACGAGCAAGAGTTGTTTTCTGCTAAGAAGAGTCACTATTGCGCTCCCATTGCCATACACAGTGCAAATAGCACTCGCGTCTGTTCCCAGCAAGTACAGTGTATTGGACTGAAGAGAAGCTACTGTTCTGGTCAGTTTCCTAAGCAGAGTTGAACTAGATATGCCCCGTGTGTCTAGGAAGCACAGTTGTTTGGTTCTGAGCAAGCTCACTGTTCTGGCCCTATAGGAAACACAGGAGAGTAGAAGAGTGCTGTTTTCTCAAAAGCAGAGTGTGTTTCTTGCAAGGCGAGCTAGCGTTTGTTTCCCAGTCCTAAACGGAGTTGAATCCCATGCAGTTTCTGGTCCTACGAGCAAGAGTTGTTTTCTGCTAAGAAGAGTCACTATTGCGCTCCCATTGCCATACACAGTGCAAATAGCACTCGCGTCTGTTCCCAGCAAGTACAGTGTATTGGACTGAAGAGAAGCTACTGTTCTTGTCAGTTTCCTAAGCAGAGTTGAACTAGATATGCCCCGTGTGTGTAGGAAGCACAGTTCTTTTGTTCTGAGCAAGCTCACTGTTCTGGCCCTATAGGAAACACAGGAGAGTAGAAGAGTGCTGTTTTCTCAAAAGCAGAGTGTGTTTCTTGCAAGGCGAACTAGCGTTTGTTTCCCAGTCCTAAACGGAGTTGAATCCCATGCAGTTTCTGGTCCTACGAGCAACAGTTGTTTTCTGCTAAGAAGAGTCACTATTGCGCTCCCATTGCCATACACAGTGCAAATAGCACTTGCGTCTGTTCCCAGCAAGTACAGTGTATTGGACTGAAGAGAAGCTACTGTTCTTGTCAGTTTCCTAAGCAGAGTTGAACTAGATATGCCCCGTGTGTGTAGGAAGCACAGTTCTTTTGTTCTGAGCAAGCTCACTGTTCTGGCCCTATAGGAAACACAGGAGAGTAGAAGAGTGCTGTTTTCTCAAAAGCAGAGTGTGTTTCTTGCAAGGCGAGCTAGCGTTTGTTTCCCAGTCCTAAACGGAGTTGAATCCCATGCAGTTTCTGGTCCTACGAGCAACAGTGGTTTTCTGCTTAGAAGAGTCACTATTGCGCTCCCATTGCCATACACAGTGCAAATAGCACTCGCGTCTGTTCCCAGCAAGTACAGTGTATTGGACTGAAGAGAAGCTACTGTTCTGGTCAGTTTCCTAAGCAGAGTTGAACTAGATATGCCCCGTGTGTGTAGGAAGCACAGTTTTTTTATTCTGAGCAAGCTCACTGTTCTGGCCCTATAGGAAACACAGGAGAGTAGAAGAGTGCTGTTTTCTCAAAAGCAGAGTGTGTTTCTTGCAAGACGAGCTAGCGTTTGTTTCCCAGTCCTAAACGGAGTTGAATCCCATGCAGTTTGTGGTCCTACGAGCAAGAGTTGTTTTCTGCTAAGAAGAGTCACTATTGCGCTCCCATTGCCATACACAGTGCAAATAGCACTCGCGTCTGTTCCCAGCAAGTACAGTGTATTGGACTGAAGAGAAGCTACTGTTCTTGTCAGTTTCCTAAGCAGAGTTGAACTAGATATGCCCCGTGTGTGTAGGAAGCACAGTTCTTTTGTTCTGAGCAAGCTCACTGTTCTGGCCCTATAGGAAACACAGGAGAGTAGAAGAGTGCTGTTTTCTCAAAAGCAGAGTGTGTTTCTTGCAAGGCGAGCTAGCGTTTGTTTCCCAGTCCTAAACGGAGTAGAATCCCATGCAGTTTCTGGTCCTACGAGCAAGAGTTGTTTTCTGCTAAGAAGAGTCACTATTGCGCTCCCATTGCCATACACAGTGCAAATAGCACTCGCGTCTGTTCCCAGCAAGTACAGTGTATTGGACTGAAGAGAAGCTACTGTTCTTGTCAGTTTCCTAAGCAGAGTTGAACTAGATATGCCCCGTGTGTGTAGGAAGCACAGTTCTTTTGTTCTGAGCAAGCTCACTGTTCTGGCCCTATAGGAAACACAGGAGAGTAGAAGAGTGCTGTTTTCTCAAAAGCAGAGTGTGTTTCTTGCAAGGCGAGCTAGCGTTTGTTTCCCAGTCCTAAACGGAGTTGAATCCCATGCAGTTTCTGGTCCTACGAGCAAGAGTTGTTTTCTGCTAAGAAGAGTCACTATTGCGCTCCCATTGCCATACACAGTGCAAATAGCACTCGCGTCTGTTCCCAGCAAGTACAGTGTATTGGACTGAAGAGAAGCTACTGTTCTTGTCAGTTTCCTAAGCAGAGTTGAACTAGATATGCCCCGTGTGTGTAGGAAGCACAGTTCTTTTGTTCTGAGCAAGCTCACTGTTCTGGCCCTATAGGAAACACAGGAGAGTAGAAGAGTGCTGTTTTCTCAAAAGCAGAGTGTGTTTCTTGCAAGGCGAGCTAGCGTTTGTTTCCCAGTCCTAAACGGAGTTGAATCCCATGCAGTTTGTGGTCCTACGAGCAAGAGTTGTTTTCTGCTAAGAAGAGTCACTATTGCGCTCCCATTGCCATACACAGTGCAAATAGCACTCGCGTCTGTTCCCAGCAAGTACAGTGTATTGGACTGAAGAGAAGCTACTGTTCTGGTCAGTTTCCTAAGCAGAGTTGAACTAGATATGCCCCGTGTGTGTAGGAAGCACAGTTCTTTTGTTCTGAGCAAGCTCACTGTTCTGGCCCTATAGGAAACACAGGAGAGTAGAAGAGTGCTGTTTTCTCAAAAGCAGAGTGTGTTTCTTGCAAGACGAGCTAGCGTTTGTTTCCCAGTCCTAAACGGAGTTGAATCCCATGCAGTTTCTGGTCCTACGAGCAAGAGTTGTTTTCTGCTAAGAAGAGTCACTATTGCGCTCCCATTGCCATACACAGTGCAAATAGCACTCGCGTCTGTTCCCAGCAAGTACAGTGTATTGGATTGAAGAGAAGCTACTGTTCTTGTCAGTTTCCTAAGCAGAGTTGAACTAGATATGGCCCGTGTGTGTAGGAAGCACAGTTCTTTTGTTCTGAGCAAGCTCACTGTTCTGGCCCTATAGGAAACACAGGAGAGTAGAAGAGTGCTGTTTTCTCAAAAGCAGAGTGTGTTTTTTGCAAGGCGAGCTAGCGTTTGTTTCCCAGTCCTAAACGGAGTTGAATCCCATGCAGATTCTGGTCCTACGAGCAAGAGTTGTTTTCTGCTAAGAAGAGTCACTATTGCGCTCCCATTGCCATACACAGTGCAACTAGCACTCGCGTCTGTTCCCAGCAAGTACAGTGTATTGGACTGAAGAGAAGCTACTGTTCTGGTCAGTTTCCTAAGCAGAGTTGAACTAGATATGCCCCGTGTGTGTAGGAAGCACAGTTCTTTTGTTCTGAGCAAGCTCACTGTTCTGGCCCTATAGGAAACACAGGAGAGTAGAAGAGTGCTGTTTTCTCAAAAGCAGAGTGTGTTTCTTGCAAAGCGAGCTAGCGTTTGTTTCCCAGTCCTAAACGGAGTTGAATCCCATGCAGATTCTGGTCCTACGAGCAAGAGTTGTTTTCTGCTAAGAAGAGTCACTATTGCGCTCCCATTGCCATACACAGTGCAAATAGCAATCGCGTCTGTTCCCAGCAAGTACAGTGTATTGGACTGAAGAGAAGCTACTGTTCTGGTCAGTTTCCTAAGCAGAGTTGAACTAGATATGCCCCGTGTGTGTAGGAAGCACAGTTCTTTTGTTCTGAGCAAGCTCACTGTTCTGGCCCTATAGGAAACACAGGAGAGTAGAAGAGTGCTGTTTTCTCAAAAGCAGAGTGTGTTTCTTGCAAGGCGAGCTAGCGTTTGTTTCCCAGTCCTAAACGGAGTTGAATCCCATGCAGTTTCTGGTCCTACGAGCAAGAGTTGTTTTCTGCTAAGAAGAGTCACTATTGAGCTCCCATTGCCATACACAGTGCAAATAGCACTCGCGTCTGTTCCCAGCAAGTACAGTGTATTGGACTGAAGAGAAGCTACTGTTCTTGTCAGTTTCCTAAGCAGAGTTGAACTAGATATGCCCCGTGTGTGTAGGAAGCACAGTTGTTTTGTTCTGAGCAAGCTCACTGTTCTGGCCCTATAGGAAACACAGGAGAGTAGAAGAGTGCTGTTTTCTCAAAAGCAGAGTGTGTTTCTTGCAAGGCGAGCTAGCGTTTGTTTCCCAGTCCTAAACGGAGTTGAATCCCATGCAGTTTCTGGTCCTACGAGCAAGAGTTGTTTTCTGCTAAGAAGAGTCACTATTGCGCTCCCATTGCCATACACAGTGCAAATAGCACTCGCGTCTGTTCCCAGCAAGTACAGTGTATTGGACTGAAGAGAAGCTACTGTTCTTGTCAGTTTCCTAAGCAGAGTTGAACTAGATATGCCCCGTGTGTGTAGGAAGCACAGTTCTTTTGTTCTGAGCAAGCTCACTGTTCTGGCCCTATAGGAAACACAGGAGAGTAGAAGAGTGCTGTTTTCTCAAAAGCAGAGTGTGTTTCTTGCAAGACGAGCTAGCGTTTGTTTCCCAGTCCTAAACGGAGTTGAATCCCATGCAGTTTGTGGTCCTACGAGCAAGAGTTGTTTTTTGCTAAGAAGAGTCACTATTGCGCTCCCATTGCCATACACAGTGCAACTAGCACTCGCGTCTGTTCCCAGCAAGTACAGTGTATTGGACTGAAGAGAAGCTACTGTTCTGGTCAGTTTCCTAAGCAGAGTTGAACTAGATATGCCCCGTGTGTGTAGGAAGCACAGTTCTTTTGTTCTGAGCAAGCTCACTGTTCTGGCCCTATAGGAAACACAGGAGAGTAGAAGAGTGCTGTTTTCTCAAAAGCAGAGTGTGTTTCTTGCAAGGCGAGCTAGCGTTTGTTTCCCAGTCCTAAACGGAGTTGAATCCCATGCAGTTTGTGGTCCTACGAGCAAGAGTTGTTTTCTGCTAAGAAGAGTCACTATTGCGCTCCCATTGCCATACACAGTGCAAATAGCACTCGCGTCTGTTCCCAGCAAGTACAGTGTATTGGACTGAAGAGAAGCTACTGTTCTGGTCAGTTTCCTAAGCAGAGTTGAACTAGATATGCCCCGTGTGTGTAGGAAGCACAGTTCTTTTGTTCTGAGCAAGCTCACTGTTCTGGCCCTATAGGAAACACAGGAGAGTAGAAGAGTGCTGTTTTCTCAAAAGCAGAGTGTGTTTCTTGCAAGGCGAGCTAGCGTTTGTTTCCCAGTCCTAAACGGAGTTGAATCCCATGCAGTTTCTGGTCCTACGAGCAAGAGTTGTTTTCTGCTAAGAAGAGTCACTATTGCGCTCCCATTGCCATACACAGTGCAAATAGCACTCGCGTCTGTTCCCAGCAAGTACAGTGTATTGGATTGAAGAGAAGCTACTGTTCTTGTCAGTTTCCTAAACAGAGTTGAACTAGATATGGCCCGTGTGTGTAGGAAGCACAGTTCTTTTGTTCTGAGCAAGCTCACTGTTCTGGCCCTATAGGAAACACAGGAGAGTAGAAGAGTGCTGTTTTCTCAAAAGCAGAGTGTGTTTTTTGCAAGGCGAGCTAGCGTTTGTTTCCCAGTCCTAAACGGAGTTGAATCCCATGCAGATTCTGGTCCTACGAGCAAGAGTTGTTTTCTGCTAAGAAGAGTCACTATTGCGCTCCCATTGCCATACACAGTGCAACTAGCACTCGCGTCTGTTCCCAGCAAGTACAGTGTATTGGACTGAAGAGAAGCTACTGTTCTGGTCAGTTTCCTAAGCAGAGTTGAACTAGATATGCCCCGTGTGTGTAGGAAGCACAGTTCTTTTGTTCTGAGCAAGCTCACTGTTCTGGCCCTATAGGAAACACAGGAGAGTAGAAGAGTGCTGTTTTCTCAAAAGCAGAGTGTGTTTCTTGCAAGGCGAGCTAGCGTTTGTTTCCCAGTCCTAAACGGAGTTGAATCCCATGCAGATTCTGGTCCTACGAGCAAGAGTTGTTTTCTGCTAAGAAGAGTCACTATTGCGCTCCCATTGCCATACACAGTGCAAATAGCAATCGCGTCTGTTCCCAGCAAGTACAGTGTATTGGACTGAAGAGAAGCTACTGTTCTGGTCAGTTTCCTAAGCAGAGTTGAACTAGATATGCCCCGTGTGTGTAGGAAGCACAGTTCTTTTGTTCTGAGCAAGCTCACTGTTCTGGCCCTATAGGAAACACAGGAGAGTAGAAGAGTGCTGTTTTCTCAAAAGCAGAGTGTGTTTCTTGCAAGGCGAGCTAGCGTTTGTTTCCCAGTCCTAAACGGAGTAGAATCCCATGCAGTTTCTGGTCCTACGAGCAAGAGTTGTTTTCTGCTAAGAAGAGTCACTATTGAGCTCCCATTGCCATACACAGTGCAAATAGCACTCGCGTCTGTTCCCAGCAAGTACAGTGTATTGGACTGAAGAGAAGCTACTGTTCTTGTCAGTTTCCTAAGCAGAGTTGAACTAGATATGCCCCGTGTGTGTAGGAAGCACAGTTGTTTTGTTCTGAGCAAGCTCACTGTTCTGGCCCTATAGGAAACACAGGAGTGTAGAAGAGTGCTGTTTTCTCAAAAGCAGAGTGTGTTTCTTGCAAGGCGAGCTAGCGTTTGTTTCCCAGTCCTAAACGGAGTTGAATCCCATGCAGTTTCTGGTCCTACGAGCAAGAGTTGTTTTCTGCTAAGAAGAGTCACTATTGCGCTCCCATTGCCATACACAGTGCAAATAGCACTCGCGTCTGTTCCCAGCAAGTACAGTGTATTGGACTGAAGAGAAGCTACTGTTCTTGTCAGTTTCCTAAGCAGAGTTGAACTAGATATGCCCCGTGTGTGTAGGAAGCACAGTTCTTTTGTTCTGAGCAAGCTCACTGTTCTGGCCCTATAGGAAACACAGGAGAGTAGAAGAGTGCTGTTTTCTCAAAAGCAGAGTGTGTTTCTTGCAAGACGAGCTAGCGTTTGTTTCCCAGTCCTAAACGGAGTTGAATCCCATGCAGTTTGTGGTCCTACGAGCAAGAGTTGTTTTTTGCTAAGAAGAGTCACTATTGCGCTCCCATTGCCATACACAGTGCAAATAACTCGCGTCTGTTCCCAGCAAGTACAGTGTATTGGACTGAAGAGAAGCTACTGTTCTGGTCAGTTTCCTAAGCAGAGTTGAACTAGATATGCCCCGTGTGTGTAGGAAGCACAGTTCTTTTGTTCTGAGCAAGCTCACTGTTCTGGCCCTATAGGAAACACAGGAGAGTAGAAGAGTGCTGTTTTCTCAAAAGCAGAGTGTGTTTCTTGGCAAGGCGAGCTAGCGTTTGTTTCCCAGTCCTAAACGGAGTTGAATCCCATGCAGTTTGTGGTCCTACGAGCAAGAGTTGTTTTCTGCTAAGAAGAGTCACTATTGCGCTCCCATTGCCATACACAGTGCAAATAGCACTCGCGTCTGTTCCCAGCAAGTACAGTGTATTGGACTGAAGAGAAGCTACTGTTCTGGTCAGTTTCCTAAGCAGAGTTGAACTAGATATGCCCCGTGTGTGTAGGAAGCACAGTTCTTTTTGTTCTGAGCAAGCTCACTGTTCTGGCCCTATAGGAAACACAGGAGAGTAGAAGAGTGCTGTTTTCTCAAAAGCAGAGTGTGTTTCTTGCAAGGCGAGCTAGTGTTTGTTTCCCAGTCCTAATCGGAGTTGAATCCCATGCAGTTTCTGGTCCTACGAGCAAGAGTTGTTTTCTGCTAAGAAGAGTCACTATTGCGCTCCCATTGCTATACACAGTGCAAATAGCACTCGCGTCTGTTCCCAGCAAGTACAGTGTATTGGACTGAAGAGAAGCTACTGTTCTGGTCAGTTTCCTAAGCAGAGTTGAACTAGAAATGCCCCGTGTGTGTAGGAAGCACAGTTTTTTTGTTCTGAGCAAGCTCACTGTTCTGGCCCTATAGGAAACACAGGAGAGTAGAAGAGTGCTGTTTTCTCAAAAGCAGAGTGTGTTTCTTGCAAGGCGAGCTAGCGTTTGTTTCCCAGTCCTAAACGGAGTTGAATCCCATGCAGTTTCTGGTCCTACGAGCAAGAGTTGTTTTCTGATAAGAAGAGTCACTATTGCGCTCCCATTGCCATACACAGTGCAAATAGCACTCGCATCTGTTCCCAGCAAGTACAGTGTATTGGACTGAAGAGAAGCTACTGTTCTGGTCAGTTTCCTAAGCAGAGTTGAACTAGATATGCCCCGTGTGTGTAGGAAGCACAGTTCTTTTGTTCTGAGCAAGCTCACTGTTCTGGCCCTATAGGAAACACAGGAGAGTAGAAGAGTGCTGTTTTCTCAAAAGCAGAGTGTGTTTCTTGCAAGGCGAGCTAGCGTTTGTTTCCCAGTCCTAAACGGAGTTGAATCCCATGCAGTTTCTGGTCCTACGAGCAAGAGTTGTTTTCTGCTAAGAAGAGTCACTATTGCGCTCCCATTGCCATACACAGTGCAACTAGCACTCGCGTCTGTTCCCAGCAAGTACAGTGTATTGGACTGAAGAGAAGCTACTGTTCTGGTCAGTTTCCTAAGCAGAGTTGAACTAGATATGCCCCGTGTGTGTAGGAAGCACAGTTCTTTTGTTCTGAGCAAGCTCACTGTTCTGGCCCTATAGGAAACACAGGAGAGTAGAAGAGTGCTGTTTTCTCAAAAGCAGAGTGTGTTTCTTGCAAGGCGAGCTAGCGTTTGTTTCCCAGTCCTAAACGGAGTAGAATCCCATGCAGTTTCTGGTCCTACGAGCAAGAGTTGTTTTCTGCTAAGAAGAGTCACTATTGCGCTCCCACTGCCATACACAGTGCAAATAGCACTCACGTCTGTTCCCAGCAAGTACAGTGTATTGGACTGAAGAGAAGCTACTGTTCTGGTCAGTTTCCTAAGCAGAGTTGAACTAGATATGCCCCGTGTGTGTAGGAAGCACAGTTCTTTTTTTCTGAGCAAGCTCACTGTTCTGGCCCTATAGGAGACACAGGAGAGTAGAAGAGTGCTGTTTTCTCAAAAGCAGAGTGTGTTTCTTGCAAGGCGAGCTAGCGTTTGTTTCCCAGTCCTAAATGGAGTTGAATCCCATGCAGTTTCTGGTCCTACGAGCAAGAGTTGTTTTCTGCTAAGAAGAGTCACTATTGCGCTCCCATTGCCATACACAGTGCAAATAGCACTCGCGTCTGTTCCCAGCAAGTACAGTGTATTGGACTGAAGAGAAGCTACTGTTCTGGTCAGTTTCCTAAGCAGAGTTGAACTAGATATGCCCCGTGTGTGTAGGAAGCACAGTTCTTTTGTTCTGAGCAAGCTCACTGTTCTGGCCCTATAGGAAACACAGGAGAGTAGAAGAGTGCTGTTTTCTCAAAAGCAGAGTGTGTTTCTTGCAAGGCGAGCTAGCGTTTGTTTCCCAGTCCTAAACGGAGTTGAATCCCATGCAGATTCTGGTCCTACGAGCAAGAGTTGTTTTCTGCTAAGAAGAGTCACTATTGCGCTCCCATTGCCATACACAGTGCAAATAGCACTCGCGTCTGTTCCCAGCAAGTACAGTGTATTGGACTGAAGAGAAGCTACTGTTCTGGTCAGTTTCCTAAGCAGAGTTGAACTAGATATGCCCCGTGTGTGTAGGAAGCACAGTTCTTTTGTTCTGAGCAAGCTCACTGTTCTGGCCCTATAGGAAACACAGGAGAGTAGAAGAGTGCTGTTTTCTCAAAAGCAGAGTGTGTTTCTTGCAAGGCAAGCTAGCGTTTGTTTCCCAGTCCTAAACGGAGTAGAATCCCATGCAGTTTCTGGTCCTACGAGCAAGAGTTGTTTTCTGCTAAGAAGAGTCACTATTGCGCTCCCATTGCCATACACAGTGCAAATAGCACTCGCGTCTGTTCCCAGCAAGTACAGTGTATTGGACTGAAGAGAAGCTACTGTTCTTGTCAGTTTCCTAAGCAGAGTTGAACTAGATATGCCCCGTGTGTGTAGGAAGCACAGTTGTTTTGTTCTGAGCAAGCTCACTGTTCTGGCCCTATAGGAAACACAGGAGAGTAGAAGAGTGCTGTTTTCTCAAAAGCAGAGTGTGTTTCTTGCAAGGCAAGCTAGCGTTTGTTTCCCAGTCCTAAACGGAGTTGAATCCCATGCAGTTTCTGGTCCTACGAGCAAGAGTTGTTTTCTGCTAAGAAGAGTCACTATTGCGCTCCCATTGCCATACACAGTGCAAATAGCACTCGCGTCTGTTCCCAGCAAGTACAGTGTATTGGACTGAAGAGAAGCTACTGTTCTGGTCAGTTTCCTAAGCAGAGTTGAACTAGATATGCCCCGTGTGTGTAGGAAGCACAGTTCTTTTGTTCTGAGCAAGCTCACTGTTCTGGCCCTATAGGAAACACAGGAGAGTAGAAGAGTGCTGTTTTCTCAAAAGCAGAGTGTGTTTCTTGCAAGGCGAGCTAGTGTTTGTTTCCCAGTCCTAAACGGAGTTGAATCCCATGCAGTTTGTGGTCCTACGAGCAACAGTTGTTTTCTGCTAAGAAGAGTCACTATTGCGCTCCCATTGCCATACACAGTGCAAATAGCACTCGCGTCTGTTCCCAGCAAGTACAGTGTATTCGACTGAAGAGAAGCTACTGTTCTGGTCAGTTTCCTAAGCAGAGTTGAACTAGATATGCCCCGTGTGTGTAGGAAGCACAGTTCTTTTGTTCTGAGCAAGCTCACTGTTCTGGCCCTATAGGAAACACAGGAGAGTAGAAGAGTGCTGTTTTCTCAAAAGCAGAGTGTGTTTCTTGCAAGGCGAGCTAGCGTTTGTTTCCCAGTCCTAAACGGAGTTGAATCCCATGCAGTTTGTGGTCCTACGAGCAAGAGTTGTTTTCTGCTTAGAAGAGTCACTATTGCGCTCCCATTGCCATACACAGTGCAAATAGCACTCGCGTCTGTTCCCAGCAAGTACAGTGTATTGGACTGAAGAGAAGCTACTGTTCTGGTCAGTTTCCTAAGCAGAGTTGAACTAGATATGCCCCGTGTGTGTAGGAAGCACAGTTCTTTTGTTCTGAGCAAGCTCACTGTTCTGGCCCTATAGGAAACACAGGAGAGTAGAAGAGTGCTGTTTTCTCAAAAGCAGAGTGTGTTTCTTGCAAGGCGAGCTAGTGTTTGTTTCCCAGTCCTAAACGGAGTTGAATCCCATGCAGTTTCTGGTCCTACGAGCAAGAGTTGTTTTCTGCTAAGAAGAGTCACTATTGCGCTCCCATTGCTATACACAGTGCAAATAGCACTCGAGTCTGTTCCCAGCAAGTACAGTGTATTGGACTGAAGAGAAGCTACTGTTCTGGTCAGTTTCCTAAGCAGAGTTGAACTAGATATGCCCCGTGTGTGTAGGAAGCACAGTTTTTTTGTTCTGAGCAAGCTCACTGTTCTGGCCCTATAGGAAACACAGGAGAGTAGAAGAGTGCTGTTTTCTCAAAAGCAGAGTGTGTTTCTTGCAAGGCGAGCTAGCGTTTGTTTCCCAGTCCTAAACGGAGTTGAATCCCATGCAGTTTCTGGTCCTACGATCAAGAGTTGTTTTCTCCAAAGAAGAGTCACTATTGTGCTCCCATTGCCATACACAGTGCAAATAGCACTCGCGTCTGTTCCCAGCAAGTACAGTGTATTGGACTGAAGAGAAGCTACTGTTCTGGTCAGTTTCCTAAGCAGAGTTGAACTAGATATGCCCCGTGTGTGTAGGAAGCACAGTTCTTTTGTTCTGAGCAAGCTCACTGTTCTGGCCCTATAGGAAACACAGGAGAGTAGAAGAGTGCTGTTTTCTCAAAAGCAGAGTGTGTTTCTTGCAAGGCGAGCTAGCGTTTGTTTCCCAGTCCTAAACGGAGTTGAATCCCATGCAGTTTCTGGTCCTACGAGCAAGAGTTGTTTTCTGCTAAGAAGAGTCACTATTGCGCTCCCATTGCCATACACAGTGTAACTAGCACTCGCGTCTGTTCCCAGCAAGTACAGTGTATTGGACTGAAGAGAAGCTACTGTTCTGGTCAGTTTCCTAAGCAGAGTTGAACTAGATATGCCCCGTGTGTGTAGGAAGCACAGTTCTTTGGTTCTGAGCAAGCTCACTGTTCTGGCCCTATAGGAAACACAGGAGAGTAGAAGAGTGCTGTTTTCTCAAAAGCAGAGTGTGTTTCTTGCAAGGCGAGCTAGCGTTTGTTTCCCAGTCCTAAACGGAGTAGAATCCCATGCAGTTTCTGGTCCTACGAGCAAGAGTTGTTTTCTGCTAAGAAGAGTCACTATTGCGCTCCCATTGCCATACACAGTGCAAATAGCACTCGCGTCTGTTCCCAGCAAGTACAGTGTATTGGACTGAAGAGAAGCTACTGTTGTTGTCAGTTTCCTAAGCAGAGTTGAACTAGATATGCCCCGTGTGTGTAGGAAGCACAGTTCTTTTGTTCTGAGCAAGCTCACTGTTCTGGCCCTATAGGAAACACAGGAGAGTAGAAGAGTGCTGTTTTCTCAAAAGCAGAGTGTGTTTCTTGCAAGGCGAGCTAGCGTTTGTTTCCCAGTCCTAAACGGAGTTGAATCCCATGCAGTTTCTGGTCCTACGAGCAAGAGTTGTTTTCTGCTAAGAAGAGTCACTATTGCACTCCCATTGCCATACACAGTGCAAATAGCACTCGCGTCTGTTCCCAGCAAGTACAGTGTATTGGACTGAAGAGAAGCTACTGTTCTGGTCAGTTTCCTAAGCAGAGTTGAACTAGATATGCCCCGTGTGTGTAGGAAGCACAGTTCTTTTGTTCTGAGCAAGCTCACTGTTCTGGCCCTATAGGAAACACAGGAGAGTAGAAGAGTGCTGTTTTCTCAAAAGCAGAGTGTGTTTCTTGCAAGGCGAGCTAGCGTTTGTTTCCCAGTCCTAAACGGAGTTGAATCCCATGCAGTTTCTGGTCCTACGAGCAAGAGTTGTTTTCTGCTAAGAAGAGTCACTATTGCGCTCCCATTGCCATACACAGTGCAAATAGCACTCGCGTCTGTTCCCAGCAAGTACAGTGTATTCGACTGAAGAGAAGCTACTGTTCTGGTCAGTTTCCTAAGCAGAGTTGAACTAGATATGCCCCGTGTGTGTAGGAAGCACAGTTCTTTTGTTCTGAGCAAGCTCACTGTTCTGGCCCTATAGGAAACACAGGAGAGTAGAAGAGTGCTGTTTTCTCAAAAGCAGAGTGTGTTTCTTGCAAGGCGAGCTAGCGTTTGTTTCCCAGTCCTAAACGGAGTTGAATCCCATGCAGTTTCTGGTCCTACGAGCAAGAGTTGTTTTCTGCTAAGAAGAGTCACTATTGCGCTCCCATTGCCATACACAGTGCAAATAGCACTCGCGTCTGTTCCCAGCAAGTACAGTGTATTCGACTGAAGAGAAGCTACTGTTCTGGTCAGTTTCCTAAGCAGAGTTGAACTAGATATGCCCCGTGTGTGTAGGAAGCACAGTTCTTTTGTTCTGAGCAAGCTCACTGTTCTGGCCCTATAGGAAACACAGGAGAGTAGAAGAGTGCTGTTTTCTCAAAAGCAGAGTGTGTTTCTTGCAAGGCGAGCTAGCGTTTGTTTCCCAGTCCTAAACGGAGTTGAATCCCATGCAGTTTGTGGTCCTACGAGCAAGAGTTGTTTTCTGCTTAGAAGAGTCACTATTGCGCTCCCATTGCCATACACAGTGCAAATAGCACTCGCGTCTGTTCCCAGCAAGTACAGTGTATTGGACTGAAGAGAAGCTACTGTTCTGGTCAGTTTCCTAAGCAGAGTTGAACTAGATATGCCCCGTGTGTGTAGGAAGCACAGTTCTTTTGTTCTGAGCAAGCTCACTGTTCTGGCCCTATAGGAAACACAGGAGAGTAGAAGAGTGCTGTTTTCTCAAAAGCAGAGTGTGTTTCTTGCAAGGCGAGCTAGTGTTTGTTTCCCAGTCCTAAACGGAGTTGAATCCCATGCAGTTTCTGGTCCTACGAGCAAGAGTTGTTTTCTGCTAAGAAGAGTCACTATTGCGCTCCCATTGCTATACACAGTGCAAATAGCACTCGAGTCTGTTCCCAGCAAGTACAGTGTATTGGACTGAAGAGAAGCTACTGTTCTGGTCAGTTTCCTAAGCAGAGTTGAACTAGATATGCCCCGTGTGTGTAGGAAGCACAGTTTTTTTGTTCTGAGCAAGCTCACTGTTCTGGCCCTATAGGAAACACAGGAGAGTAGAAGAGTGCTGTTTTCTCAAAAGCAGAGTGTGTTTCTTGCAAGGCGAGCTAGCGTTTGTTTCCCAGTCCTAAACGGAGTTGAATCCCATGCAGTTTCTGGTCCTACGAGCAAGAGTTGTTTTCTCCAAAGAAGAGTCACTATTGTGCTCCCATTGCCATACACAGTGCAAATAGCACTCGCGTCTGTTCCCAGCAAGTACAGTGTATTGGACTGAAGAGAAGCTACTGTTCTGGTCAGTTTCCTAAGCAGAGTTGAACTAGATATGCCCCGTGTGTGTAGGAAGCACAGTTCTTTTGTTCTGAGCAAGCTCACTGTTCTGGCCCTATAGGAAACACAGGAGAGTAGAAGAGTGCTGTTTTCTCAAAAGCAGAGTGTGTTTCTTGCAAGGCGAGCTAGCGTTTGTTTCCCAGTCCTAAACGGAGTTGAATCCCATGCAGTTTCTGGTCCTACGAGCAAGAGTTGTTTTCTGCTAAGAAGAGTCACTATTGCGCTCCCATTGCCATACACAGTGTAACTAGCACTCGCGTCTGTTCCCAGCAAGTACAGTGTATTGGACTGAAGAGAAGCTACTGTTCTGGTCAGTTTCCTAAGCAGAGTTGAACTAGATATGCCCCGTGTGTGTAGGAAGCACAGTTCTTTGGTTCTGAGCAAGCTCACTGTTCTGGCCCTATAGGAAACACAGGAGAGTAGAAGAGTGCTGTTTTCTCAAAAGCAGAGTGTGTTTCTTGCAAGGCGAGCTAGCGTTTGTTTCCCAGTCCTAAACGGAGTAGAATCCCATGCAGTTTCTGGTCCTACGAGCAAGAGTTGTTTTCTGCTAAGAAGAGTCACTATTGCGCTCCCATTGCCATACACAGTGCAAATAGCACTCGCGTCTGTTCCCAGCAAGTACAGTGTATTGGACTGAAGAGAAGCTACTGTTGTTGTCAGTTTCCTAAGCAGAGTTGAACTAGATATGCCCCGTGTGTGTAGGAAGCACAGTTCTTTTGTTCTGAGCAAGCTCACTGTTCTGGCCCTATAGGAAACACAGGAGAGTAGAAGAGTGCTGTTTTCTCAAAAGCAGAGTGTGTTTCTTGCAAGGCGAGCTAGCGTTTGTTTCCCAGTCCTAAACGGAGTTGAATCCCATGCAGTTTCTGGTCCTACGAGCAAGAGTTGTTTTCTGCTAAGAAGAGTCACTATTGCACTCCCATTGCCATACACAGTGCAAATAGCACTCGCGTCTGTTCCCAGCAAGTACAGTGTATTGGACTGAAGAGAAGCTACTGTTCTGGTCAGTTTCCTAAGCAGAGTTGAACTAGATATGCCCCGTGTGTGTAGGAAGCACAGTTCTTTTGTTCTGAGCAAGCTCACTGTTCTGGCCCTATAGGAAACACAGGAGAGTAGAAGAGTGCTGTTTTCTCAAAAGCAGAGTGTGTTTCTTGCAAGGCGAGCTAGCGTTTGTTTCCCAGTCCTAAACGGAGTTGAATCCCATGCAGTTTCTGGTCCTACGAGCAAGAGTTGTTTTCTGCTAAGAAGAGTCACTATTGCGCTCCCATTGCCATACACAGTGCAAATAGCACTCGCGTCTGTTCCCAGCAAGTACAGTGTATTCGACTGAAGAGAAGCTACTGTTCTGGTCAGTTTCCTAAGCAGAGTTGAACTCGATATGCCCCGTGTGTGTAGGAAGCACAGTTCTTTTGTTCTGAGCAAGCTCACTGTTCTGGCCCTATAGGAAACACAGGAGAGTAGAAGAGTGCTGTTTTCTCAAAAGCAGAGTGTGTTTCTTGCAAGGCGAGCTAGTGTTTGTTTCCCAGTCCTAAACGGAGTTGAATCCCATGCAGTTTCTGGTCCTACGAGCAAGAGTTGTTTTCTGCTAAGAAGAGTCACTATTGCGCTCCCATTGCTATACACAGTGCAAATAGCACTCGAGTCTGTTCCCAGCAAGTACAGTGTATTGGACTGAAGAGAAGCTACTGTTCTGGTCAGTTTCCTAAGCAGAGTTGAACTAGATATGCCCCGTGTGTGTAGGAAGCACAGTTCTTTTGTTCTGAGCAAGCTCACTGTTCTGGCCCTATAGGAAACACAGGAGAGTAGAAGAGTGCTGTTTTCTCAAAAGCAGAGTGTGTTTCTTGCAAGGCGAGCTAGCGTTTGTTTCCCAGTCCTAAACGGAGTTGAATCCCATGCAGTTTCTGGTCCTACGAGCAAGAGTTGTTTTCTGCTAAGAAGAGTCACTATTGCACTCCCATTGCCATACACAGTGCAAATAGCACTCGCGTCTGTTCCCAGCAAGTACAGTGTATTGGACTGAAGAGAAGCTACTGTTCTGGTCAGTTTCCTAAGCAGAGTTGAACTAGATATGCCCCGTGTGTGTAGGAAGCACAGTTCTTTGGTTCTGAGCAAGCTCACTGTTCTGGCCCTATAGGAAACACAGGAGAGTAGAAGAGTGCTGTTTTCTCAAAAGCAGAGTGTGTTTCTTGCAAGGCGAGCTAGCGTTTGTTTCCCAGTCCTAAACGGAGTAGAATCCCATGCAGTTTCTGGTCCTACGAGCAAGAGTTGTTTTCTGCTAAGAAGAGTCACTATTGCGCTCCCATTGCCATACACAGTGCAAATAGCACTCGCGTCTGTTCCCAGCAAGTACAGTGTATTGGACTGAAGAGAAGCTACTGTTGTTGTCAGTTTCCTAAGCAGAGTTGAACTAGATATGCCCCGTGTGTGTAGGAAGCACAGTTCTTTTGTTCTGAGCAAGCTCACTGTTCTGGCCCTATAGGAAACACAGGAGAGTAGAAGAGTGCTGTTTTCTCAAAAGCAGAGTGTGTTTCTTGCAAGGCGAGCTAGCGTTTGTTTCCCAGTCCTAAACGGAGTTGAATCCCATGCAGTTTCTGGTCCTACGAGCAAGAGTTGTTTTCTGCTAAGAAGAGTCACTATTGCACTCCCATTGCCATACACAGTGCAAATAGCACTCGCGTCTGTTCCCAGCAAGTACAGTGTATTGGACTGAAGAGAAGCTACTGTTCTGGTCAGTTTCCTAAGCAGAGTTGAACTAGATATGCCCCGTGTGTGTAGGAAGCACAGTTCTTTTGTTCTGAGCAAGCTCACTGTTCTGGCCCTATAGGAAACACAGGAGAGTAGAAGAGTGCTGTTTTCTCAAAAGCAGAGTGTGTTTCTTGCAAGGCGAGCTAGCGTTTGTTTCCCAGTCCTAAACGGAGTTGAATCCCATGCAGTTTCTGGTCCTACGAGCAAGAGTTGTTTTCTGCTAAGAAGAGTCACTATTGCGCTCCCATTGCCATACACAGTGCAAATAGCACTCGCGTCTGTTCCCAGCAAGTACAGTGTATTCGACTGAAGAGAAGCTACTGTTCTGGTCAGTTTCCTAAGCAGAGTTGAACTCGATATGCCCCGTGTGTGTAGGAAGCACAGTTCTTTTGTTCTGAGCAAGCTCACTGTTCTGGCCCTATAGGAAACACAGGAGAGTAGAAGAGTGCTGTTTTCTCAAAAGCAGAGTGTGTTTCTTGCAAGGCGAGCTAGTGTTTGTTTCCCAGTCCTAAACGGAGT
Source organism: Peromyscus eremicus (assembly GCF_949786415.1). Taxonomy (NCBI): domain Eukaryota; kingdom Metazoa; phylum Chordata; class Mammalia; order Rodentia; family Cricetidae; genus Peromyscus; species Peromyscus eremicus. The sequence continues at coordinate 1,303 of NW_026736798.1, read as the reverse complement.
TGAATCCCATGCAGTTTCTGGTCCTACGAGCAAGAGTTGTTTTCTGCTAAGAAGAGTCACTATTGCGCTCCCATTGCTATACACAGTGCAAATAGCACTCGAGTCTGTTCCCAGCAAGTACAGTGTATTGGACTGAAGAGAAGCTACTGTTCTGGTCAGTTTCCTAAGCAGAGTTGAACTAGATATGCCCCGTGTGTGTAGGAAGCACAGTTCTTTTGTTCTGAGCAAGCTCACTGTTCTGGCCCTATAGGAAACACAGGAGAGTAGAAGAGTGCTGTTTTCTCAAAAGCAGAGTGTGTTTCTTGCAAGGCGAGCTAGCGTTTGTTTCCCAGTCCTAAACGGAGTTGAATCCCATGCAGTTTCTGGTCCTACGAGCAAGAGTTGTTTTCTGCTAAGAAGAGTCACTATTGCACTCCCATTGCCATACACAGTGCAAATAGCACTCGCGTCTGTTCCCAGCAAGTACAGTGTATTGGACTGAAGAGAAGCTACTGTTCTGGTCAGTTTCCTAAGCAGAGTTGAACTAGATATGCCCCGTGTGTGTAGGAAGCACAGTTCTTTTGTTCTGAGCAAGCTCACTGTTCTGGCCCTATAGGAAACACAGGAGAGTAGAAGAGTGCTGTTTTCTCAAAAGCAGAGTGTGTTTCTTGCAAGGCGAGCTAGCGTTTGTTTCCCAGTCCTAAACGGAGTTGAATCCCATGCAGTTTCTGGTCCTACGAGCAACAGTTGTTTTCTGCTAAGAAGAGTCACTATTGCGCTCCCATTGCCATACACAGTGCAACTAGCACTCGCGTCTGTTCCCAGCAAGTACAGTGTATTGGACTGAAGAGAAGCTACTGTTCTGGTCAGTTTCCTAAGCAGAGTTGAACTAGATATGCCCCGTGTGTGTAGGAAGCACAGTTCTTTTGTTCTGAGCAAGCTCACTGTTCTGGCCCTATAGGAAACACAGGAGAGTAGAAGAGTGCTGTTTTCTCAAAAGCAGAGTGTGTTTCTTGCAAGGAGAGCTAGCGTTTGTTTCCCAGTCCTAAACGGAGTTGAATCCCATGCAGTTTCTGGTCCTACGAGCAACAGTTGTTTTCTGCTAAGAAGAGTCACTATTGCGCTCCCATTGCCATACACAGTGCAAATAGCACTCGCGTCTGTTCCCAGCAAGTACAGTGTATTGGACTGAAGAGAAGCTACTGTTCTGGTCAGTTTCCTAAGCAGAGTTGAACTAGATATGCCCCGTGTGTGTAGGAAGCACAGTTCTTTTGTTCTGAGCAAGCTCACTGTTCTGGCCCTATAGGAAACACAGGAGAGCAGA
>NW_026736797.1:0-58796 GCF_949786415.1 Peromyscus eremicus | reverse complement strand
TCTGGTCCTACGAGCAAGAGTTGTTTTCTGCTAAGGAGAGTCACTATTGCGCTCCCATTGCCATACACAGTGCAAATAGCACTTGCGTCTGTTCCCAGCAAGTGCAGTGTATTGGACTGAAGAGAAGCTACTGTTCTTGTCAGTTTCCTAAGCAGAGTTGAACTAGATATGCCCCGTGTGTGTAGGAAGCACAGTTCTTTTGTTCTGAGCAAGCTCACTGTTCTGGCCCTATAGGAAACACAGGAGAGTAGAAGAGTGCTGTTTTCTCAAAAGCAGAGTGTGTTTCTTGTAAGGCGAGCTAGCGTTTGTTTCCCAGTCCTAAACGGAGTTGAATCCCATGCAGGTTTCTGGTCCTACGAGCAAGAGTTGTTTTCTGCTAAGGAGAGTCACTATTGCGCTCCCATTGCCATACACAGTGCAAATAGCACTTGCGTCTGTTCCCAGCAAGTGCAGTGTATTGGACTGAAGAGAAGCTACTGTTCTTGTCAGTTTCCTAAGCAGAGTTGAACTAGATATGCCCCGTGTGTGTAGGAAGCACAGTTCTTTTGTTCTGAGCAAGCTCACTGTTCTGGCCCTATAGGAAACACAGGAGAGTAGAAGAGTGCTGTTTTCTCAAAAGCAGAGTGTGTTTCTTGTAAGGCGAGCTAGCGTTTGTTTCCCAGTCCTAAACGGAGTTGAATCCCATGCAGTTTCTGGTCCTACGAGCAAGAGTTGTTTTCTGCTAAGGAGAGTCACTATTGCGCTCCCATTGCCATACACAGTGCAAATAGCACTTGCGTCTGTTCCCAGCAAGTGCAGTGTATTGGACTGAAGAGAAGCTACTGTTCTTGTCAGTTTCCTAAGCAGAGTTGAACTAGATATGCCCCGTGTGTGTAGGAAGCACAGTTCTTTTGTTCTGAGCAAGCTCACTGTTCTGGCCCTATAGGAAACACAGGAGAGTAGAAGAGTGCTGTTTTCTCAAAAGCAGAGTGTGTTTCTTGTAAGGCGAGCTAGCGTTTGTTTCCCAGTCCTAAACGGAGTTGAATCCCATGCAGTTTCTGGTCCTACGAGCAAGAGTTGTTTTCTGCTAAGGAGAGTCACTATTGCGCTCCCATTGCCATACACAGTGCAAATAGCACTTGTGTCTGTTCCCAGCAAGTGCAGTGTATTGGACTGAAGAGAAGCTACTGTTCTTGTCAGTTTCCTAAGCAGAGTTGAACTAGATATGCCCCGTGTGTGTAGGAAGCACAGTTCTTTTGTTCTGAGCAAGCTCACTGTTCTGGCCCTATAGGAAACACAGGAGAGTAGAAGAGTGCTGTTTTCTCAAAAGCAGAGTGTGTTTCTTGTAAGGCGAGCTAGCGTTTGTTTCCCAGTCCTAAACGGAGTTGAATCCCATGCAGTTTCTGGTCCTACGAGCAAGAGTTGTTTTCTGCTAAGGAGAGTCACTATTGCGCTCCCATTGCCATACACAGTGCAAATAGCACTTGCGTCTGTTCCCAGCAAGTGCAGTGTATTGGACTGAAGAGAAGCTACTGTTCTTGTCAGTTTCCTAAGCAGAGTTGAACTAGATATGCCCCGTGTGTGTAGGAAGCACAGTTCTTTTGTTCTGAGCAAGCTCACTGTTCTGGCCCTATAGGAAACACAGGAGAGTAGAAGAGTGCTGTTTTCTCAAAAGCAGAGTGTGTTTCTTGCAAGGCGAGCTAGCGTTTGTTTCCCAGTCCTAAACGGAGTTGAATCCCACGCAGTTTCTGGTCCTACGAGCAAGAGTTGTTTTCTGCTAAGGAGAGTCACTATTGCGCTCCCATTGCCATACACAGTGCAAATAGCACTTGCGTCTGTTCCCAGCAAGTGCAGTGTATTGGACTGAAGAGAAGCTACTGTTCTTGTCAGTTTCCTAAGCAGAGTTGAACTAGATATGCCCCGTGTGTGTAGGAAGCACAGTTCTTTTGTTCTGAGCAAGCTCACTGTTCTGGCCCTATAGGAAACACAGGAGAGTAGAAGAGTGCTGTTTTCTCAAAAGCAGAGTGTGTTTCTTGTAAGGCGAGCTAGCGTTTGTTTCCCAGTCCTAAACGGAGTTGAATCCCATGCAGTTTCTGGTCCTACGAGCAAGAGTTGTTTTCTGCTAAGGAGAGTCACTATTGCGCTCCCATTGCCATACACAGTGCAAATAGCACTTGCGTGTGTTCCCAGCAAGTGCAGTGTATTGGACTGAAGAGAAGCTACTGTTCTTGTCAGTTTCCTAAGCAGAGTTGAACTAGATATGCCCCGTGTGTGTAGGAAGCACAGTTCTTTTGTTCTGAACAAGCTCACTGTTCTGGCCCTATAGGAAACACAGGAGAGTAGAAGAGTGCTGTTTTCTCAAAAGCAGAGTGTGTTTCTTGTAAGGCGAGCTAGCGTTTGTTCCCAGTCCTAAACGGAGTTGAATCCCATGCAGTTTCTGGTCCTACGAGCAAGAGTTGTTTTCTGCTAAGGAGAGTCACTATTGCGCTCCCATTGCCAAACACAGTGCAAATAGCACTTGCGTCTGTTCCCAGCAAGTGCAGTGTATTGGACTGAAGAGAAGCTACTGTTCTTGTCAGTTTCCTAAGCAGAGTTGAACTAGATATGCCCCGTGTGTGTAGGAAGCACAGTTCTTTTGTTCTGAGCAAGCTCACTGTTCTGGCCCTATAGGAAACACAGGAGAGTAGAATAGTGCTGTTTTCTCAAAAGCAGAGTGTGTTTCTTGTAAGGCGAGCTAGCGTTCGTTTCCCAGTCCTAAACGGAGTTGAATCCCATGCAGTTTCTGGTCCTACGAGCAAGAGTTGTTTTCTGCTAAGGAGAGTCACTATTGCGCTCCCATTGCCATACACAGTGCAAATAGCACTTGCGTCTGTTCCCAGCAAGTGCAGTGTATTGGACTGAAGAGAAGCTACTGTTCTTGTCAGTTTCCTAAGCAGAGTTGAACTAGATATGCCCCGTGTGTGTAGGAAGCACAGTTCTTTTGTTCTGAGCAAGCTCACTGTTCTGGCCCTATAGGAAACACAGGAGAGTAGAAGAGTGCTGTTTTCTCAAAAGCAGAGTGTGTTTCTTGTAAGGCGAGCTAGCGTTTGTTTCCCAGTCCTAAACGGAGTTGAATCCCATGCAGTTTCTGGTCCTACGAGCAAGAGTTGTTTTCTGCTAAGGAGAGTCACTATTGCGCTCCCATTGCCATACACAGTGCAAATAGCACTTGCGTCTGTTCCCAGCAAGTGCAGTGTATTGGACTGAAGAGAAGCTACTGTTCTTGTCAGTTTCCTAAGCAGAGTTGAACTAGATATGCCCCGTGTGTGTAGGAAGCACAGTTCTTTTGTTCTGAGCAAGCTCACTGTTCTGGCCCTATAGGAAACACAGGAGAGTAGAAGAGTGCTGTTTTCTCAAAAGCAGAGTGTGTTTCTTGTAAGGCGAGCTAGCGTTTGTTTCCCAGTCCTAAACGGAGTTGAATCCCATGCAGTTTCTGGTCCTACGAGCAAGAGTTGTTTTCTGCTAAGGAGAGTCACTATTGCGCTCCCATTGCCATACACAGTGCAAATAGCACTTGCGTCTGTTCCCAGCAAGTGCAGTGTATTGGACTGAAGAGAAGCTACTGTTCTTGTCAGTTTCCTAAGCAGAGTTGAACAAGATATGCCCCGTGTGTGTAGGAAGCACAGTTCTTTTGTTCTGAGCAAGCTCACTGTTCTGGCCCTATAGGAAACACAGGAGAGTAGAAGAGTGCTGTTTTCTCAAAAGCAGAGTGTGTTTCTTGTAAGGCGAGCTAGCGTTTGTTTCCCAGTCCTAAACGGAGTTGAATCCCACGCAGTTTCTGGTCCTACGAGCAAGAGTTGTTTTCTGCTAAGGAGAGTCACTATTGCGCTCCCATTGCCATACACAGTGCAAATAGCACTTGCGTCTGTTCCCAGCAAGTGCAGTGTATTGGACTGAAGAGAAGCTACTGTTCTTGTCAGTTTCCTAAGCAGAGTTGAACTAGATATGCCCCGTGTGTGTAAGAAGCACAGTTCTTTTGTTCTGAGCAAGCTCACTGTTCTGGCCCTATAGGAAACACAGGAGAGTAGAAGAGTGCTGTTTTCTCAAAAGCAGAGTGTGTTTCTTGTAAGGCGAGCTAGCGTTTGTTTCCCAGTCCTAAACGGAGTTGAATCCCATGCAGTTTCTGGTCCTACGAGCAAGAGTTGTTTTCTGCTAAGGAGAGTCACTATTGCGCTCCCATTGCCATACACAGTGCAAATAGCACTTGCGTCTGTTCCCAGCAATTGCAGTGTATTGGACTGAAGAGAAGCTACTGTTCTTGTCAGTTTCCTAAGCAGAGTTGAACTAGATATGCCCCGTGTGTGTAGGAAGCACAGTTCTTTTGTTCTGAGCAAGCTCACTGTTCTGGCCCTATAGGAAACACAGGAGAGTAGAAGAGTGCTGTTTTCTCAAAAGCAGAGTGTGTTTCTTGTAAGGCGAGCTAGCGTTTGTTTCCCAGTCCTAAACGGAGTTGAATCCCATGCAGTTTCTGGTCCTACGAGCAAGAGTTGTTTTCTGCTAAGGAGAGTCACTATTGCGCTCCCATTGCCATACACAGTGCAAATAGCACTTGCGTCTGTTCCCAGCAATTGCAGTGTATTGGACTGAAGAGAAGCTACTGTTCTTGTCAGTTTCCTAAGCAGAGTTGAACTAGATATGCCCCGTGTGTGTAGGAAGCACAGTTCTTTTGTTCTGAGCAAGCTCACTGTTCTGGCCCTATAGGAAACACAGGAGAGTAGAAGAGTGCTGTTTTCTCAAAAGCAGAGTGTGTTTCTTGTAAGGCGAGCTAGCGTTTGTTTCCCAGTCCTAAACGGAGTTGAATCCCATGCAGTTTCTGGTTCTACGAGCAAGAGTTGTTTTCTGCTAAGGAGAGTCACTATTGCGCTCCCATTGCCATACACAGTGCAAATAGCACTTGCGTCTGTTCCCAGCAAGTGCAGTGTATTGGACTGAAGAGAAGCTACTGTTCTTGTCAGTTTCCTAAGCAGAGTTGAACTAGATATGCCCCGTGTGTGTAGGAAGCACAGTTCTTTTGTTCTGAGCAAGCTCACTGTTCTGGCCCTATAGGAAACACAGGAGAGTAGAAGAGTGCTGTTTTCTCAAAAGCAGAGTGTGTTTCTTGTAAGGCGAGCTAGCGTTTGTTTCCCAGTCCTAAACGGAGTTGAATCCCATGCAGTTTCTGGTTTTATGAGCAAGAGTTGTTTTCTGCTAAGGAGAGTCACTATTGCGCTCCCATTGCCATACACAGTGCAAATAGCACTTGCGTCTGTTCCCAGCAAGTGCAGTGTATTGGACTGAAGAGAAGCTACTGTTCTTGTCAGTTTCCTAAGCAGAGTTGAACTAGATATGCCCCGTGTGTGTAGGAAGCACAGTTCTTTTGTTCTGAGCAAGCTCACTGTTCTGGCCCTATAGGAAACACAGGAGAGTAGAAGAGTGCTGTTTTCTCAAAAGCAGAGTGTGTTTCTTGTAAGGCGAGCTAGCGTTTGTTTCCCAGTCCTAAACGGAGTTGAATCCCATGCAGTTTCTGGTCCTACGAGCAAGAGTTGTTTTCTGCTAAGGAGAGTCACTATTGCGCTCCCATTGCCATACACAGTGCAAATAGCACTTGCGTGTGTTCCCAGCAAGTGCAGTGTATTGGACTGAAGAGAAGCTACTGTTCTTGTCAGTTTCCTAAGCAGAGTTGAACTAGATATGCCCCGTGTGTGTAGGAAGCACAGTTCTTTTGTTCTGAACAAGCTCACTGTTCTGGCCCTATAGGAAACACAGGAGAGTAGAAGAGTGCTGTTTTCTCAAAAGCAGAGTGTGTTTCTTGTAAGGCGAGCTAGCGTTTGTTTCCCAGTCCTAAACGGAGTTGAATCCCATGCAGTTTCTGGTCCTACGAGCAAGAGTTGTTTTCTGCTAAGGAGAGTCACTATTGCGCTCCCATTGCCATACACAGTGCAAATAGCACTTGCGTCTGTTCCCAGCAAGTGCAGTGTATTGGACCGAAGAGAAGCTACTGTTCTTGTCAGTTTCCTAAGCAGAGTTGAACTAGATATGCCCCGTGTGTGTAGGAAGCACAGTTCTTTGTTCTGAACAAGGTCACTGTTCTGGCCCTATAGGAAACACAGGAGAGTAGAAGAGTGCTGTTTTCTCAAAAGCAGAGTGTGTTTCTTGTAAGGCGAGCTAGCGTTTGTTTCCCAGTCCTAAACGGAGTTGAATCCCATGCAGTTTCTGGTCCTACGAGCAAGAGTTGTTTTCTGCTAAGGAGAGTCACTATTGCGCTCCCATTGCCATACACAGTGCAAATAGCACTTGCGTCTGTTCCCAGCAAGTGCAGTGTATTGGACTGAAGAGAAGCTACTGTTCTTGTCAGTTTCCTAAGCAGAGTTGAACTAGATATGCCCCGTGTGTGTAGGAAGCACAGTTCTTTTGTTCTGAGCAAGCTCACTGTTCTGGCCCTATAGGAAACACAGGAGAGTAGAAGAGTGCTGTTTTCTCAAAAGCAGAGTGTGTTTCTTGTAAGGCGAGCTAGCGTTTGTTTCCCAGTCCTAAACGGAGTTGAATCCCATGCAGTTTCTGGTCCTACAAACAAGAGTTGTTTTCTGCTAAGGAGAGTCACTATTGCGCTCCCATTGCCATACACAGTGCAAATAGCACTTGCGTCTCTTCCCAGCAAGTGCAGTGTATTGGACTGAAGAGAAGCTACTGTTCTTGTCAGTTTCCTAAGCAGAGTTGAACTAGATATGCCCCGTGTGTGTAGGAAGCACAGTTCTTTTGTTCTGAGCAAGCTCACTGTTCTGGCCCTATAGGAAACACAGGAGAGTAGAAGAGTGCTGTTTTCTCAAAAGCAGAGTGTGTTTCTTGTAAGGCGAGCTAGCGTTTGTTTCCCAGTCCTAAACGGAGTTGAATCCCATGCAGTTTCTGGTCCTACGAGCAAGAGTTGTTTTCTGCTAAGGAGAGTCACTATTGCGCTCCCATTGCCATACACAGTGCAAATAGCACTTGCGTCTGTTCCCAGCAAGTGCAGTGTATTGGACTGAAGAGAAGCTACTGTTCTTGTCAGTTTCCTAAGCAGAGTTGAACTAGATATGCCCCGTGTGTGTAGGAAGCACAGTTCTTTTGTTCTGAGCAAGCTCACTGTTCTGGCCCTACAGGAAACACAGGAGAGTAGAAGAGTGCTGTTTTCTCAAAAGCAGAGTGTGTTTCTTGTAAGGCGAGCTAGCGTTAGTTTCCCAGTCCTAAACGGAGTTGAATCCCATGCAGTTTCTGGTCCTACGAGCAAGAGTTGTTTTCTGCTAAGGAGAGTCACTATTGCGCTCCCATTGCCATACACAGTGCAAATAGCACTTGTGTCTGTTCCCAGCAAGTGCAGTGTATTGGACTGAAGAGAAGCTACTGTTCTTGTCAGTTTCCTAAGCAGAGTTGAACTAGATATGCCCCGTGTGTGTAGGAAGCACAGTTCTTTTGTTCTGAGCAAGCTCACTGTTCTGGCCCTATAGGAAACACAGGAGAGTAGAAGAGTGCTGTTTTCTCAAAAGCAGAGTGTGTTTCTTGTAAGGCGAGCTAGCGTTTGTTTCCCAGTCCTAAACGGAGTTGAATCCCATGCAGTTTCTGGTCCTACGAGCAAGAGTTGTTTTCTGCTAAGGAGAGTCACTATTGCGCTCCCATTGCCATACACAGTGCAAATAGCACTTGCGTCTGTTCCCAGCAAGTGCAGTGTATTGGACTGAAGAGAAGCTACTGTTCTTGTCAGTTTCCTAAGCAGAGTTGAACTAGATATGCCCCGTGTGTGTAGGAAGCACAGTTCTTTTGTTCTGAGCAAGCTCACTGTTCTGGCCCTATAGGAAACACAGGAGAGTAGAAGAGTGCTGTTTTCTCAAAAGCAGAGTGTGTTTCTTGTAAGGCGAGCTAGCGTTTGTTTCCCAGTCCTAAACGGAGTTGAATCCCATGCAGTTTCTGGTCCTACGAGCAAGAGTTGTTTTCTGCTAAGGAGAGTCACTATTGCGCTCCCATTGCCATACACAGTGCAAATAGCACTTGCGTGTGTTCCCAGCAAGTGCAGTGTATTGGACTGAAGAGAAGCTACTGTTCTTGTCAGTTTCCTAAGCAGAGTTGAACTAGATATGCCCCGTGTGTGTAGGAAGCACAGTTCTTTTGTTCTGAACAAGCTCACTGTTCTGGCCCTATAGGAAACACAGGAGAGTAGAAGAGTGCTGTTTTCTCAAAAGCAGAGTGTGTTTCTTGTAAGGCGAGCTAGCGTTTGTTCCCAGTCCTAAACGGAGTTGAATCCCATGCAGTTTCTGGTCCTACGAGCAAGAGTTGTTTTCTGCTAAGGAGAGTCACTATTGCGCTCCCATTGCCATACACAGTGCAAATAGCACTTGCGTCTGTTCCCAGCAAGTGCAGTGTATTGGACTGAAGAGAAGCTACTGTTCTTGTCAGTTTCCTAAGCAGAGTTGAACTAGATATGCCCCGTGTGTGTAGGAAGCACAGTTCTTTTGTTCTGAGCAAGCTCACTGTTCTGGCCCTATAGGAAACACAGGAGAGTAGAATAGTGCTGTTTTCTCAAAAGCAGAGTGTGTTTCTTGTAAGGCGAGCTAGCGTTCGTTTCCCAGTCCTAAACGGAGTTGAATCCCATGCAGTTTCTGGTCCTACGAGCAAGAGTTGTTTTCTGCTAAGGAGAGTCACTATTGCGCTCCCATTGCCATACACAGTGCAAATAGCACTTGCGTCTGTTCCCAGCAAGTGCAGTGTATTGGACTGAAGAGAAGCTACTGTTCTTGTCAGTTTCCTAAGCAGAGTTGAACTAGATATGCCCCGTGTGTGTAGGAAGCACAGTTCTTTTGTTCTGAGCAAGCTCACTGTTCTGGCCCTATAGGAAACACAGGAGAGTAGAAGAGTGCTGTTTTCTCAAAAGCAGAGTGTGTTTCTTGTAAGGCGAGCTAGCGTTTGTTTCCCAGTCCTAAACGGAGTTGAATCCCATGCAGTTTCTGGTCCTACGAGCAAGAGTTGTTTTCTGCTAAGGAGAGTCACTATTGCGCTCCCATTGCCATACACAGTGCAAATAGCACTTGCGTCTGTTCCCAGCAAGTGCAGTGTATTGGACTGAAGAGAAGCTACTGTTCTTGTCAGTTTCCTAAGCAGAGTTGAACTAGATATGCCCCGTGTGTGTAGGAAGCACAGTTCTTTTGTTCTGAGCAAGCTCACTGTTCTGGCCCTATAGGAAACACAGGAGAGTAGAAGAGTGCTGTTTTCTCAAAAGCAGAGTGTGTTTCTTGTAAGGCGAGCTAGCGTTTGTTTCCCAGTCCTAAACGGAGTTGAATCCCATGCAGTTTCTGGTCCTACGAGCAAGAGTTGTTTTCTGCTAAGGAGAGTCACTATTGCGCTCCCATTGCCATACACAGTGCAAATAGCACTTGCGTCTGTTCCCAGCAAGTGCAGTGTATTGGACTGAAGAGAAGCTACTGTTCTTGTCAGTTTCCTAAGCAGAGTTGAACAAGATATGCCCCGTGTGTGTAGGAAGCACAGTTCTTTTGTTCTGAGCAAGCTCACTGTTCTGGCCCTATAGGAAACACAGGAGAGTAGAAGAGTGCTGTTTTCTCAAAAGCAGAGTGTGTTTCTTGTAAGGCGAGCTAGCGTTTGTTTCCCAGTCCTAAACGGAGTTGAATCCCACGCAGTTTCTGGTCCTACGAGCAAGAGTTGTTTTCTGCTAAGGAGAGTCACTATTGCGCTCCCATTGCCATACACAGTGCAAATAGCACTTGCGTCTGTTCCCAGCAAGTGCAGTGTATTGGACTGAAGAGAAGCTACTGTTCTTGTCAGTTTCCTAAGCAGAGTTGAACTAGATATGCCCCGTGTGTGTAAGAAGCACAGTTCTTTTGTTCTGAGCAAGCTCACTGTTCTGGCCCTATAGGAAACACAGGAGAGTAGAAGAGTGCTGTTTTCTCAAAAGCAGAGTGTGTTTCTTGTAAGGCGAGCTAGCGTTTGTTTCCCAGTCCTAAACGGAGTTGAATCCCATGCAGTTTCTGGTCCTACGAGCAAGAGTTGTTTTCTGCTAAGGAGAGTCACTATTGCGCTCCCATTGCCATACACAGTGCAAATAGCACTTGCGTCTGTTCCCAGCAATTGCAGTGTATTGGACTGAAGAGAAGCTACTGTTCTTGTCAGTTTCCTAAGCAGAGTTGAACTAGATATGCCCCGTGTGTGTAGGAAGCACAGTTCTTTTGTTCTGAGCAAGCTCACTGTTCTGGCCCTATAGGAAACACAGGAGAGTAGAAGAGTGCTGTTTTCTCAAAAGCAGAGTGTGTTTCTTGTAAGGCGAGCTAGCGTTTGTTTCCCAGTCCTAAACGGAGTTGAATCCCATGCAGTTTCTGGTTCTACGAGCAAGAGTTGTTTTCTGCTAAGGAGAGTCACTATTGCGCTCCCATTGCCATACACAGTGCAAATAGCACTTGCGTCTGTTCCCAGCAAGTGCAGTGTATTGGACTGAAGAGAAGCTACTGTTCTTGTCAGTTTCCTAAGCAGAGTTGAACTAGATATGCCCCGTGTGTGTAGGAAGCACAGTTCTTTTGTTCTGAGCAAGCTCACTGTTCTGGCCCTATAGGAAACACAGGAGAGTAGAAGAGTGCTGTTTTCTCAAAAGCAGAGTGTGTTTCTTGTAAGGCGAGCTAGCGTTTGTTTCCCAGTCCTAAACGGAGTTGAATCCCATGCAGTTTCTGGTTTTATGAGCAAGAGTTGTTTTCTGCTAAGGAGAGTCACTATTGCGCTCCCATTGCCATACACAGTGCAAATAGCACTTGCGTCTGTTCCCAGCAAGTGCAGTGTATTGGACTGAAGAGAAGCTACTGTTCTTGTCAGTTTCCTAAGCAGAGTTGAACTAGATATGCCCCGTGTGTGTAGGAAGCACAGTTCTTTTGTTCTGAGCAAGCTCACTGTTCTGGCCCTATAGGAAACACAGGAGAGTAGAAGAGTGCTGTTTTCTCAAAAGCAGAGTGTGTTTCTTGTAAGGCGAGCTAGCGTTTGTTTCCCAGTCCTAAACGGAGTTGAATCCCATGCAGTTTCTGGTCCTACGAGCAAGAGTTGTTTTCTGCTAAGGAGAGTCACTATTGCGCTCCCATTGCCATACACAGTGCAAATAGCACTTGCGTGTGTTCCCAGCAAGTGCAGTGTATTGGACTGAAGAGAAGCTACTGTTCTTGTCAGTTTCCTAAGCAGAGTTGAACTAGATATGCCCCGTGTGTGTAGGAAGCACAGTTCTTTTGTTCTGAACAAGCTCACTGTTCTGGCCCTATAGGAAACACAGGAGAGTAGAAGAGTGCTGTTTTCTCAAAAGCAGAGTGTGTTTCTTGTAAGGCGAGCTAGCGTTTGTTTCCCAGTCCTAAACGGAGTTGAATCCCATGCAGTTTCTGGTCCTACGAGCAAGAGTTGTTTTCTGCTAAGGAGAGTCACTATTGCGCTCCCATTGCCATACACAGTGCAAATAGCACTTGCGTCTGTTCCCAGCAAGTGCAGTGTATTGGACCGAAGAGAAGCTACTGTTCTTGTCAGTTTCCTAAGCAGAGTTGAACTAGATATGCCCCGTGTGTGTAGGAAGCACAGTTCTTTGTTCTGAACAAGGTCACTGTTCTGGCCCTATAGGAAACACAGGAGAGTAGAAGAGTGCTGTTTTCTCAAAAGCAGAGTGTGTTTCTTGTAAGGCGAGCTAGCGTTTGTTTCCCAGTCCTAAACGGAGTTGAATCCCATGCAGTTTCTGGTCCTACGAGCAAGAGTTGTTTTCTGCTAAGGAGAGTCACTATTGCGCTCCCATTGCCATACACAGTGCAAATAGCACTTGCGTCTGTTCCCAGCAAGTGCAGTGTATTGGACTGAAGAGAAGCTACTGTTCTTGTCAGTTTCCTAAGCAGAGTTGAACTAGATATGCCCCGTGTGTGTAGGAAGCACAGTTCTTTTGTTCTGAGCAAGCTCACTGTTCTGGCCCTATAGGAAACACAGGAGAGTAGAAGAGTGCTGTTTTCTCAAAAGCAGAGTGTGTTTCTTGTAAGGCGAGCTAGCGTTTGTTTCCCAGTCCTAAACGGAGTTGAATCCCATGCAGTTTCTGGTCCTACAAACAAGAGTTGTTTTCTGCTAAGGAGAGTCACTATTGCGCTCCCATTGCCATACACAGTGCAAATAGCACTTGCGTCTCTTCCCAGCAAGTGCAGTGTATTGGACTGAAGAGAAGCTACTGTTCTTGTCAGTTTCCTAAGCAGAGTTGAACTAGATATGCCCCGTGTGTGTAGGAAGCACAGTTCTTTTGTTCTGAGCAAGCTCACTGTTCTGGCCCTATAGGAAACACAGGAGAGTAGAAGAGTGCTGTTTTCTCAAAAGCAGAGTGTGTTTCTTGTAAGGCGAGCTAGCGTTTGTTTCCCAGTCCTAAACGGAGTTGAATCCCATGCAGTTTCTGGTCCTACGAGCAAGAGTTGTTTTCTGCTAAGGAGAGTCACTATTGCGCTCCCATTGCCATACACAGTGCAAATAGCACTTGCGTCTGTTCCCAGCAAGTGCAGTGTATTGGACTGAAGAGAAGCTACTGTTCTTGTCAGTTTCCTAAGCAGAGTTGAACTAGATATGCCCCGTGTGTGTAGGAAGCACAGTTCTTTTGTTCTGAGCAAGCTCACTGTTCTGGCCCTACAGGAAACACAGGAGAGTAGAAGAGTGCTGTTTTCTCAAAAGCAGAGTGTGTTTCTTGTAAGGCGAGCTAGCGTTAGTTTCCCAGTCCTAAACGGAGTTGAATCCCATGCAGTTTCTGGTCCTACGAGCAAGAGTTGTTTTCTGCTAAGGAGAGTCACTATTGCGCTCCCATTGCCATACACAGTGCAAATAGCACTTGTGTCTGTTCCCAGCAAGTGCAGTGTATTGGACTGAAGAGAAGCTACTGTTCTTGTCAGTTTCCTAAGCAGAGTTGAACTAGATATGCCCCGTGTGTGTAGGAAGCACAGTTCTTTTGTTCTGAGCAAGCTCACTGTTCTGGCCCTATAGGAAACACAGGAGAGTAGAAGAGTGCTGTTTTCTCAAAAGCAGAGTGTGTTTCTTGTAAGGCGAGCTAGCGTTTGTTTCCCAGTCCTAAACGGAGTTGAATCCCATGCAGTTTCTGGTCCTACGAGCAAGAGTTGTTTTCTGCTAAGGAGAGTCACTATTGCGCTCCCATTGCCATACACAGTGCAAATAGCACTTGCGTCTGTTCCCAGCAAGTGCAGTGTATTGGACTGAAGAGAAGCTACTGTTCTTGTCAGTTTCCTAAGCAGAGTTGAACTAGATATGCCCCGTGTGTGTAGGAAGCACAGTTCTTTTGTTCTGAGCAAGCTCACTGTTCTGGCCCTATAGGAAACACAGGAGAGTAGAAGAGTGCTGTTTTCTCAAAAGCAGAGTGTGTTTCTTGTAAGGCGAGCTAGCGTTTGTTTCCCAGTCCTAAACGGAGTTGAATCCCATGCAGTTTCTGGTCCTACGAGCAAGAGTTGTTTTCTGCTAAGGAGAGTCACTATTGCGCTCCCATTGCCATACACAGTGCAAATAGCACTTGCGTGTGTTCCCAGCAAGTGCAGTGTATTGGACTGAAGAGAAGCTACTGTTCTTGTCAGTTTCCTAAGCAGAGTTGAACTAGATATGCCCCGTGTGTGTAGGAAGCACAGTTCTTTTGTTCTGAACAAGCTCACTGTTCTGGCCCTATAGGAAACACAGGAGAGTAGAAGAGTGCTGTTTTCTCAAAAGCAGAGTGTGTTTCTTGTAAGGCGAGCTAGCGTTTGTTCCCAGTCCTAAACGGAGTTGAATCCCATGCAGTTTCTGGTCCTACGAGCAAGAGTTGTTTTCTGCTAAGGAGAGTCACTATTGCGCTCCCATTGCCATACACAGTGCAAATAGCACTTGCGTCTGTTCCCAGCAAGTGCAGTGTATTGGACTGAAGAGAAGCTACTGTTCTTGTCAGTTTCCTAAGCAGAGTTGAACTAGATATGCCCCGTGTGTGTAGGAAGCACAGTTCTTTTGTTCTGAGCAAGCTCACTGTTCTGGCCCTATAGGAAACACAGGAGAGTAGAATAGTGCTGTTTTCTCAAAAGCAGAGTGTGTTTCTTGTAAGGCGAGCTAGCGTTTCGATTCCCAGTCCTAAACGGAGTTGAATCCCATGCAGTTTCTGGTCCTACGAGCAAGAGTTGTTTTCTGCTAAGGAGAGTCACTATTGCGCTCCCATTGCCATACACAGTGCAAATAGCACTTGCGTCTGTTCCCAGCAAGTGCAGTGTATTGGACTGAAGAGAAGCTACTGTTCTTGTCAGTTTCCTAAGCAGAGTTGAACTAGATATGCCCCGTGTGTGTAGGAAGCACAGTTCTTTTGTTCTGAGCAAGCTCACTGTTCTGGCCCTATAGGAAACACAGGAGAGTAGAAGAGTGCTGTTTTCTCAAAAGCAGAGTGTGTTTCTTGTAAGGCGAGCTAGCGTTTGTTTCCCAGTCCTAAACGGAGTTGAATCCCATGCAGTTTCTGGTCCTACGAGCAAGAGTTGTTTTCTGCTAAGGAGAGTCACTATTGCGCTCCCATTGCCATACACAGTGCAAATAGCACTTGCGTCTGTTCCCAGCAAGTGCAGTGTATTGGACTGAAGAGAAGCTACTGTTCTTGTCAGTTTCCTAAGCAGAGTTGAACTAGATATGCCCCGTGTGTGTAGGAAGCACAGTTCTTTTGTTCTGAGCAAGCTCACTGTTCTGGCCCTATAGGAAACACAGGAGAGTAGAAGAGTGCTGTTTTCTCAAAAGCAGAGTGTGTTTCTTGTAAGGCGAGCTAGCGTTTGTTTCCCAGTCCTAAACGGAGTTGAATCCCATGCAGTTTCTGGTCCTACGAGCAAGAGTTGTTTTCTGCTAAGGAGAGTCACTATTGCGCTCCCCATTGCCATACACAGTGCAAATAGCACTTGCGTCTGTTCCCAGCAAGTGCAGTGTATTGGACTGAAGAGAAGCTACTGTTCTTGTCAGTTTCCTAAGCAGAGTTGAACAAGATATGCCCCGTGTGTGTAGGAAGCACAGTTCTTTTGTTCTGAGCAAGCTCACTGTTCTGGCCCTATAGGAAACACAGGAGAGTAGAAGAGTGCTGTTTTCTCAAAAGCAGAGTGTGTTTCTTGTAAGGCGAGCTAGCGTTTGTTTCCCAGTCCTAAACGGAGTTGAATCCCACGCAGTTTCTGGTCCTACGAGCAAGAGTTGTTTTCTGCTAAGGAGAGTCACTATTGCGCTCCCATTGCCATACACAGTGCAAATAGCACTTGCGTCTGTTCCCAGCAAGTGCAGTGTATTGGACTGAAGAGAAGCTACTGTTCTTGTCAGTTTCCTAAGCAGAGTTGAACTAGATATGCCCCGTGTGTGTAAGAAGCACAGTTCTTTTGTTCTGAGCAAGCTCACTGTTCTGGCCCTATAGGAAACACAGGAGAGTAGAAGAGTGCTGTTTTCTCAAAAGCAGAGTGTGTTTCTTGTAAGGCGAGCTAGCGTTTGTTTCCCAGTCCTAAACGGAGTTGAATCCCATGCAGTTTCTGGTCCTACGAGCAAGAGTTGTTTTCTGCTAAGGAGAGTCACTATTGCGCTCCCATTGCCATACACAGTGCAAATAGCACTTGCGTCTGTTCCCAGCAATTGCAGTGTATTGGACTGAAGAGAAGCTACTGTTCTTGTCAGTTTCCTAAGCAGAGTTGAACTAGATATGCCCCGTGTGTGTAGGAAGCACAGTTCTTTTGTTCTGAGCAAGCTCACTGTTCTGGCCCTATAGGAAACACAGGAGAGTAGAAGAGTGCTGTTTTCTCAAAAGCAGAGTGTGTTTCTTGTAAGGCGAGCTAGCGTTTGTTTCCCAGTCCTAAACGGAGTTGAATCCCATGCAGTTTCTGGTTCTACGAGCAAGAGTTGTTTTCTGCTAAGGAGAGTCACTATTGCGCTCCCATTGCCATACACAGTGCAAATAGCACTTGCGTCTGTTCCCAGCAAGTGCAGTGTATTGGACTGAAGAGAAGCTACTGTTCTTGTCAGTTTCCTAAGCAGAGTTGAACTAGATATGCCCCGTGTGTGTAGGAAGCACAGTTCTTTTGTTCTGAGCAAGCTCACTGTTCTGGCCCTATAGGAAACACAGGAGAGTAGAAGAGTGCTGTTTTCTCAAAAGCAGAGTGTGTTTCTTGTAAGGCGAGCTAGCGTTTGTTTCCCAGTCCTAAACGGAGTTGAATCCCATGCAGTTTCTGGTTTTATGAGCAAGAGTTGTTTTCTGCTAAGGAGAGTCACTATTGCGCTCCCATTGCCATACACAGTGCAAATAGCACTTGCGTCTGTTCCCAGCAAGTGCAGTGTATTGGACTGAAGAGAAGCTACTGTTCTTGTCAGTTTCCTAAGCAGAGTTGAACTAGATATGCCCCGTGTGTGTAGGAAGCACAGTTCTTTTGTTCTGAGCAAGCTCACTGTTCTGGCCCTATAGGAAACACAGGAGAGTAGAAGAGTGCTGTTTTCTCAAAAGCAGAGTGTGTTTCTTGTAAGGCGAGCTAGCGTTTGTTTCCCAGTCCTAAACGGAGTTGAATCCCATGCAGTTTCTGGTCCTACGAGCAAGAGTTGTTTTCTGCTAAGGAGAGTCACTATTGCGCTCCCATTGCCATACACAGTGCAAATAGCACTTGCGTGTGTTCCCAGCAAGTGCAGTGTATTGGACTGAAGAGAAGCTACTGTTCTTGTCAGTTTCCTAAGCAGAGTTGAACTAGATATGCCCCGTGTGTGTAGGAAGCACAGTTCTTTTGTTCTGAACAAGCTCACTGTTCTGGCCCTATAGGAAACACAGGAGAGTAGAAGAGTGCTGTTTTCTCAAAAGCAGAGTGTGTTTCTTGTAAGGCGAGCTAGCGTTTGTTTCCCAGTCCTAAACGGAGTTGAATCCCATGCAGTTTCTGGTCCTACGAGCAAGAGTTGTTTTCTGCTAAGGAGAGTCACTATTGCGCTCCCATTGCCATACACAGTGCAAATAGCACTTGCGTCTGTTCCCAGCAAGTGCAGTGTATTGGACCGAAGAGAAGCTACTGTTCTTGTCAGTTTCCTAAGCAGAGTTGAACTAGATATGCCCCGTGTGTGTAGGAAGCACAGTTCTTTGTTCTGAACAAGGTCACTGTTCTGGCCCTATAGGAAACACAGGAGAGTAGAAGAGTGCTGTTTTCTCAAAAGCAGAGTGTGTTTCTTGTAAGGCGAGCTAGCGTTTGTTTCCCAGTCCTAAACGGAGTTGAATCCCATGCAGTTTCTGGTCCTACGAGCAAGAGTTGTTTTCTGCTAAGGAGAGTCACTATTGCGCTCCCATTGCCATACACAGTGCAAATAGCACTTGCGTCTGTTCCCAGCAAGTGCAGTGTATTGGACTGAAGAGAAGCTACTGTTCTTGTCAGTTTCCTAAGCAGAGTTGAACTAGATATGCCCCGTGTGTGTAGGAAGCACAGTTCTTTTGTTCTGAGCAAGCTCACTGTTCTGGCCCTATAGGAAACACAGGAGAGTAGAAGAGTGCTGTTTTCTCAAAAGCAGAGTGTGTTTCTTGTAAGGCGAGCTAGCGTTTGTTTCCCAGTCCTAAACGGAGTTGAATCCCATGCAGTTTCTGGTCCTACGAGCAAGAGTTGTTTTCTGCTAAGGAGAGTCACTATTGCGCTCCCATTGCCATACACAGTGCAAATAGCACTTGCGTCTGTTCCCAGCAAGTGCAGTGTATTGGACTGAAGAGAAGCTACTGTTCTTGTCAGTTTCCTAAGCAGAGTTGAACTAGATATGCCCCGTGTGTGTAGGAAGCACAGTTCTTTTGTTCTGAGCAAGCTCACTGTTCTGGCCCTATAGGAAACACAGGAGAGTAGAAGAGTGCTGTTTTCTCAAAAGCAGAGTGTGTTTCTTGTAAGGCGAGCTAGCGTTTGTTTCCCAGTCCTAAACGGAGTTGAATCCCATGCAGTTTCTGGTTCTACGAGCAAGAGTTGTTTTCTGCTAAGGAGAGTCACTATTGCGCTCCCATTGCCATACACAGTGCAAATAGCACTTGCGTCTGTTCCCAGCAAGTGCAGTGTATTGGACTGAAGAGAAGCTACTGTTCTTGTCAGTTTCCTAAGCAGAGTTGAACTAGATATGCCCCGTGTGTGTAGGAAGCACAGTTCTTTTGTTCTGAGCAAGCTCACTGTTCTGGCCCTATAGGAAACACAGGAGAGTAGAAGAGTGCTGTTTTCTCAAAAGCAGAGTGTGTTTCTTGTAAGGCGAGCTAGCGTTTGTTTCCCAGTCCTAAACGGAGTTGAATCCCATGCAGTTTCTGGTTTTATGAGCAAGAGTTGTTTTCTGCTAAGGAGAGTCACTATTGCGCTCCCATTGCCATACACAGTGCAAATAGCACTTGCGTCTGTTCCCAGCAAGTGCAGTGTATTGGACTGAAGAGAAGCTACTGTTCTTGTCAGTTTCCTAAGCAGAGTTGAACTAGATATGCCCCGTGTGTGTAGGAAGCACAGTTCTTTTGTTCTGAGCAAGCTCACTGTTCTGGCCCTATAGGAAACACAGGAGAGTAGAAGAGTGCTGTTTTCTCAAAAGCAGAGTGTGTTTCTTGTAAGGCGAGCTAGCGTTTGTTTCCCAGTCCTAAACGGAGTTGAATCCCATGCAGTTTCTGGTCCTACGAGCAAGAGTTGTTTTCTGCTAAGGAGAGTCACTATTGCGCTCCCATTGCCATACACAGTGCAAATAGCACTTGCGTGTGTTCCCAGCAAGTGCAGTGTATTGGACTGAAGAGAAGCTACTGTTCTTGTCAGTTTCCTAAGCAGAGTTGAACTAGATATGCCCCGTGTGTGTAGGAAGCACAGTTCTTTTGTTCTGAACAAGCTCACTGTTCTGGCCCTATAGGAAACACAGGAGAGTAGAAGAGTGCTGTTTTCTCAAAAGCAGAGTGTGTTTCTTGTAAGGCGAGCTAGCGTTTGTTTCCCAGTCCTAAACGGAGTTGAATCCCATGCAGTTTCTGGTCCTACGAGCAAGAGTTGTTTTCTGCTAAGGAGAGTCACTATTGCGCTCCCATTGCCATACACAGTGCAAATAGCACTTGCGTCTGTTCCCAGCAAGTGCAGTGTATTGGACCGAAGAGAAGCTACTGTTCTTGTCAGTTTCCTAAGCAGAGTTGAACTAGATATGCCCCGTGTGTGTAGGAAGCACAGTTCTTTGTTCTGAACAAGGTCACTGTTCTGGCCCTATAGGAAACACAGGAGAGTAGAAGAGTGCTGTTTTCTCAAAAGCAGAGTGTGTTTCTTGTAAGGCGAGCTAGCGTTTGTTTCCCAGTCCTAAACGGAGTTGAATCCCATGCAGTTTCTGGTCCTACGAGCAAGAGTTGTTTTCTGCTAAGGAGAGTCACTATTGCGCTCCCATTGCCATACACAGTGCAAATAGCACTTGCGTCTGTTCCCAGCAAGTGCAGTGTATTGGACTGAAGAGAAGCTACTGTTCTTGTCAGTTTCCTAAGCAGAGTTGAACTAGATATGCCCCGTGTGTGTAGGAAGCACAGTTCTTTTGTTCTGAGCAAGCTCACTGTTCTGGCCCTATAGGAAACACAGGAGAGTAGAAGAGTGCTGTTTTCTCAAAAGCAGAGTGTGTTTCTTGTAAGGCGAGCTAGCGTTTGTTTCCCAGTCCTAAACGGAGTTGAATCCCATGCAGTTTCTGGTCCTACGAGCAAGAGTTGTTTTCTGCTAAGGAGAGTCACTATTGCGCTCCCATTGCCATACACAGTGCAAATAGCACTTGCGTCTGTTCCCAGCAAGTGCAGTGTATTGGACTGAAGAGAAGCTACTGTTCTTGTCAGTTTCCTAAGCAGAGTTGAACTAGATATGCCCCGTGTGTGTAGGAAGCACAGTTCTTTTGTTCTGAGCAAGCTCACTGTTCTGGCCCTATAGGAAACACAGGAGAGTAGAAGAGTGCTGTTTTCTCAAAAGCAGAGTGTGTTTCTTGTAAGGCGAGCTAGCGTTTGTTTCCCAGTCCTAAACGGAGTTGAATCCCACGCAGTTTCTGGTCCTACGAGCAAGAGTTGTTTTCTGCTAAGGAGAGTCACTATTGCGCTCCCATTGCCATACACAGTGCAAATAGCACTTGCGTCTGTTCCCAGCAAGTGCAGTGTATTGGACTGAAGAGAAGCTACTGTTCTTGTCAGTTTCCTAAGCAGAGTTGAACTAGATATGCCCCGTGTGTGTAGGAAGCACAGTTCTTTTGTTCTGAGCAAGCTCACTGTTCTGGCCCTATAGGAAACACAGGAGAGTAGAAGAGTGCTGTTTTCTCAAAAGCAGAGTGTGTTTCTTGTAAGGCGAGCTAGCGTTTGTTTCCCAGTCCTAAACGGAGTTGAATCCCATGCAGTTTCTGGTCCTACGAGCAAGAGTTGTTTTCTGCTAAGGAGAGTCACTATTGCGCTCCCATTGCCATACACAGTGCAAATAGCACTTGCGTCTGTTCCCAGCAAGTGCAGTGTATTGGACTGAAGAGAAGCTACTGTTCTTGTCAGTTTCCTAAGCAGAGTTGAACTAGATATGCCCCGTGTGTGTAGGAAGCACAGTTCTTTTGTTCTGAGCAAGCTCACTGTTCTGGCCCTATAGGAAACACAGGAGAGTAGAAGAGTGCTGTTTTCTCAAAAGCAGAGTGTGTTTCTTGTAAGGCGAGCTAGCGTTTGTTTCCCAGTCCTAAACGGAGTTGAATCCCATGCAGTTTCTGGTCCTACGAGCAAGAGTTGTTTTCTGCTAAGGAGAGTCACTATTGTGCTCCCATTGCCATACACAGTGCAAATAGCACTTGCGTCTGTTCCCAGCAAGTGCAGTGTATTGGACTGAAGAGAAGCTACTGTTCTTGTCAGTTTCCTAAGCAGAGTTGAACTAGATATGCCCCGTGTGTGTAGGAAGCACAGTTCTTTTGTTCTGAGCAAGCTCACTGTTCTGGCCCTATAGGAAACACAGGAGAGTAGAAGAGTGCTGTTTTCTCAAAAGCAGAGTGTGTTTCTTGTAAGGCGAGCTAGCGTTTGTTTCCCAGTCCTAAACGGAGTTGAATCCCATGCAGTTTCTGGTCCTACGAGCAAGAGTTGTTTTCTGCTAAGGAGAGTCACTATTGCGCTCCCATTGCCATACACAGTGCAAATAGCACTTGCGTCTGTTCCCAGCAAGTGCAGTGTATTGGACTGAAGAGAAGCTACTGTTCTTGTCAGTTTCCTAAGCAGAGTTGAACTAGATATGCCCCGTGTGTGTAGGAAGCACAGTTCTTTTGTTCTGAGCAAGCTCTCTGTTCTGGCCCTATAGGAAACACAGGAGAGTAGAAGAGTGCTGTTTTCTCAAAAGCAGAGTGTGTTTCTTGCAAGGCGAGCTAGCGTTTGTTTCCCAGTCCTAAACGGAGTTGAATCCCACGCAGTTTCTGGTCCTACGAGCAAGAGTTGTTTTCTGCTAAGGAGAGTCACTATTGCGCTCCCATTGCCATACACAGTGCAAATAGCACTTGCGTCTGTTCCCAGCAAGTGCAGTGTATTGGACTGAAGAGAAGCTACTGTTCTTGTCAGTTTCCTAAGCAGAGTTGAACTAGATATGCCCCGTGTGTGTAGGAAGCACAGTTCTTTTGTTCTGAGCAAGCTCACTGTTCTGGCCCTATAGGAAACACAGGAGAGTAGAAGAGTGCTGTTTTCTCAAAAGCAGAGTGTGTTTCTTGTAAGGCGAGCTAGCGTTTGTTTCCCAGTCCTAAACGGAGTTGAATCCCATGCAGTTTCTGGTCCTACGAGCAAGAGTTGTTTTCTGCTAAGGAGAGTCACTATTGCGCTCCCATTGCCATACACAGTGCAAATAGCACTTGCGTCTGTTCCCAGCAAGTGCAGTGTATTGGACTGAAGAGAAGCTACTGTTCTTGTCAGTTTCCTAAGCAGAGTTGAACTAGATATGCCCCGTGTGTGTAGGAAGCACAGTTCTTTTGTTCTGAGCAAGCTCACTGTTCTGGCCCTATAGGAAACACAGGAGAGTAGAAGAGTGCTGTTTTCTCAAAAGCAGAGTGTGTTTCTTGTAAGGCGAGCTAGCGTTTGTTTCCCAGTCCTAAACGGAGTTGAATCCCATGCAGTTTCTGGTCCTACGAGCAAGAGTTGTTTTCTGCTAAGGAGAGTCACTATTGCGCTCCCATTGCCATACACAGTGCAAATAGCACTTGCGTCTGTTCCCAGCAAGTGCAGTGTATTGGACTGAAGAGAAGCTACTGTTCTTGTCAGTTTCCTAAGCAGAGTTGAACTAGATATGCCCCGTGTGTGTAGGAAGCACAGTTCTTTTGTTCTGAGCAAGCTCACTGTTCTGGCCCTATAGGAAACACAGGAGAGTAGAAGAGTGCTGTTTTCTCAAAAGCAGAGTGTGTTTCTTGTAAGGCGAGCTAGCGTTTGTTTCCCAGTCCTAAACGGAGTTGAATCCCATGCAGTTTCTGGTCCTACGAGCAAGAGTTGTTTTCTGCTAAGGAGAGTCACTATTGCGCTCCCATTGCCATACACAGTGCAAATAGCACTTGTGTCTGTTCCCAGCAAGTGCAGTGTATTGGACTGAAGAGAAGCTACTGTTCTTGTCAGTTTCCTAAGCAGAGTTGAACTAGATATGCCCCGTGTGTGTAGGAAGCACAGTTCTTTTGTTCTGAGCAAGCTCACTGTTCTGGCCCTATAGGAAACACAGGAGAGTAGAAGAGTGCTGTTTTCTCAAAAGCAGAGTGTGTTTCTTGTAAGGCGAGCTAGCGTTTGTTTCCCAGTCCTAAACGGAGTTGAATCCCATGCAGTTTCTGGTCCTACGAGCAAGAGTTGTTTTCTGCTAAGGAGAGTCACTATTGCGCTCCCATTGCCATACACAGTGCAAATAGCACTTGCGTCTGTTCCCAGCAAGTGCAGTGTATTGGACTGAAGAGAAGCTACTGTTCTTGTCAGTTTCCTAAGCAGAGTTGAACTAGATATGCCCCGTGTGTGTAGGAAGCACAGTTCTTTTGTTCTGAGCAAGCTCACTGTTCTGGCCCTATAGGAAACACAGGAGAGTAGAAGAGTGCTGTTTTCTCAAAAGCAGAGTGTGTTTCTTGCAAGGCGAGCTAGCGTTTGTTTCCCAGTCCTAAACGGAGTTGAATCCCACGCAGTTTCTGGTCCTACGAGCAAGAGTTGTTTTCTGCTAAGGAGAGTCACTATTGCGCTCCCATTGCCATACACAGTGCAAATAGCACTTGCGTCTGTTCCCAGCAAGTGCAGTGTATTGGACTGAAGAGAAGCTACTGTTCTTGTCAGTTTCCTAAGCAGAGTTGAACTAGATATGCCCCGTGTGTGTAGGAAGCACAGTTCTTTTGTTCTGAGCAAGCTCACTGTTCTGGCCCTATAGGAAACACAGGAGAGTAGAAGAGTGCTGTTTTCTCAAAAGCAGAGTGTGTTTCTTGTAAGGCGAGCTAGCGTTTGTTTCCCAGTCCTAAACGGAGTTGAATCCCATGCAGTTTCTGGTCCTACGAGCAAGAGTTGTTTTCTGCTAAGGAGAGTCACTATTGCGCTCCCATTGCCATACACAGTGCAAATAGCACTTGCGTGTGTTCCCAGCAAGTGCAGTGTATTGGACTGAAGAGAAGCTACTGTTCTTGTCAGTTTCCTAAGCAGAGTTGAACTAGATATGCCCCGTGTGTGTAGGAAGCACAGTTCTTTTGTTCTGAACAAGCTCACTGTTCTGGCCCTATAGGAAACACAGGAGAGTAGAAGAGTGCTGTTTTCTCAAAAGCAGAGTGTGTTTCTTGTAAGGCGAGCTAGCGTTTGTTCCCAGTCCTAAACGGAGTTGAATCCCATGCAGTTTCTGGTCCTACGAGCAAGAGTTGTTTTCTGCTAAGGAGAGTCACTATTGCGCTCCCATTGCCAAACACAGTGCAAATAGCACTTGCGTCTGTTCCCAGCAAGTGCAGTGTATTGGACTGAAGAGAAGCTACTGTTCTTGTCAGTTTCCTAAGCAGAGTTGAACTAGATATGCCCCGTGTGTGTAGGAAGCACAGTTCTTTTGTTCTGAGCAAGCTCACTGTTCTGGCCCTATAGGAAACACAGGAGAGTAGAATAGTGCTGTTTTCTCAAAAGCAGAGTGTGTTTCTTGTAAGGCGAGCTAGCGTTCGTTTCCCAGTCCTAAACGGAGTTGAATCCCATGCAGTTTCTGGTCCTACGAGCAAGAGTTGTTTTCTGCTAAGGAGAGTCACTATTGCGCTCCCATTGCCATACACAGTGCAAATAGCACTTGCGTCTGTTCCCAGCAAGTGCAGTGTATTGGACTGAAGAGAAGCTACTGTTCTTGTCAGTTTCCTAAGCAGAGTTGAACTAGATATGCCCCGTGTGTGTAGGAAGCACAGTTCTTTTGTTCTGAGCAAGCTCACTGTTCTGGCCCTATAGGAAACACAGGAGAGTAGAAGAGTGCTGTTTTCTCAAAAGCAGAGTGTGTTTCTTGTAAGGCGAGCTAGCGTTTGTTTCCCAGTCCTAAACGGAGTTGAATCCCATGCAGTTTCTGGTCCTACGAGCAAGAGTTGTTTTCTGCTAAGGAGAGTCACTATTGCGCTCCCATTGCCATACACAGTGCAAATAGCACTTGCGTCTGTTCCCAGCAAGTGCAGTGTATTGGACTGAAGAGAAGCTACTGTTCTTGTCAGTTTCCTAAGCAGAGTTGAACTAGATATGCCCCGTGTGTGTAGGAAGCACAGTTCTTTTGTTCTGAGCAAGCTCACTGTTCTGGCCCTATAGGAAACACAGGAGAGTAGAAGAGTGCTGTTTTCTCAAAAGCAGAGTGTGTTTCTTGTAAGGCGAGCTAGCGTTTGTTTCCCAGTCCTAAACGGAGTTGAATCCCATGCAGTTTCTGGTCCTACGAGCAAGAGTTGTTTTCTGCTAAGGAGAGTCACTATTGCGCTCCCATTGCCATACACAGTGCAAATAGCACTTGCGTCTGTTCCCAGCAAGTGCAGTGTATTGGACTGAAGAGAAGCTACTGTTCTTGTCAGTTTCCTAAGCAGAGTTGAACAAGATATGCCCCGTGTGTGTAGGAAGCACAGTTCTTTTGTTCTGAGCAAGCTCACTGTTCTGGCCCTATAGGAAACACAGGAGAGTAGAAGAGTGCTGTTTTCTCAAAAGCAGAGTGTGTTTCTTGTAAGGCGAGCTAGCGTTTGTTTCCCAGTCCTAAACGGAGTTGAATCCCACGCAGTTTCTGGTCCTACGAGCAAGAGTTGTTTTCTGCTAAGGAGAGTCACTATTGCGCTCCCATTGCCATACACAGTGCAAATAGCACTTGCGTCTGTTCCCAGCAAGTGCAGTGTATTGGACTGAAGAGAAGCTACTGTTCTTGTCAGTTTCCTAAGCAGAGTTGAACTAGATATGCCCCGTGTGTGTAAGAAGCACAGTTCTTTTGTTCTGAGCAAGCTCACTGTTCTGGCCCTATAGGAAACACAGGAGAGTAGAAGAGTGCTGTTTTCTCAAAAGCAGAGTGTGTTTCTTGTAAGGCGAGCTAGCGTTTGTTTCCCAGTCCTAAACGGAGTTGAATCCCATGCAGTTTCTGGTCCTACGAGCAAGAGTTGTTTTCTGCTAAGGAGAGTCACTATTGCGCTCCCATTGCCATACACAGTGCAAATAGCACTTGCGTCTGTTCCCAGCAATTGCAGTGTATTGGACTGAAGAGAAGCTACTGTTCTTGTCAGTTTCCTAAGCAGAGTTGAACTAGATATGCCCCGTGTGTGTAGGAAGCACAGTTCTTTTGTTCTGAGCAAGCTCACTGTTCTGGCCCTATAGGAAACACAGGAGAGTAGAAGAGTGCTGTTTTCTCAAAAGCAGAGTGTGTTTCTTGTAAGGCGAGCTAGCGTTTGTTTCCCAGTCCTAAACGGAGTTGAATCCCATGCAGTTTCTGGTTCTACGAGCAAGAGTTGTTTTCTGCTAAGGAGAGTCACTATTGCGCTCCCATTGCCATACACAGTGCAAATAGCACTTGCGTCTGTTCCCAGCAAGTGCAGTGTATTGGACTGAAGAGAAGCTACTGTTCTTGTCAGTTTCCTAAGCAGAGTTGAACTAGATATGCCCCGTGTGTGTAGGAAGCACAGTTCTTTTGTTCTGAGCAAGCTCACTGTTCTGGCCCTATAGGAAACACAGGAGAGTAGAAGAGTGCTGTTTTCTCAAAAGCAGAGTGTGTTTCTTGTAAGGCGAGCTAGCGTTTGTTTCCCAGTCCTAAACGGAGTTGAATCCCATGCAGTTTCTGGTCCTACGAGCAAGAGTTGTTTTCTGCTAAGGAGAGTCACTATTGCGCTCCCATTGCCATACACAGTGCAAATAGCACTTGCGTCTGTTCCCAGCAAGTGCAGTGTATTGGACTGAAGAGAAGCTACTGTTCTTGTCAGTTTCCTAAGCAGAGTTGAACTAGATATGCCCCGTGTGTGTAGGAAGCACAGTTCTTTTGTTCTGAGCAAGCTCACTGTTCTGGCCCTATAGGAAACACAGGAGAGTAGAAGAGTGCTGTTTTCTCAAAAGCAGAGTGTGTTTCTTGTAAGGCGAGCTAGCGTTTGTTTCCCAGTCCTAAACGGAGTTGAATCCCACGCAGTTTCTGGTCCTACGAGCAAGAGTTGTTTTCTGCTAAGGAGAGTCACTATTGCGCTCCCATTGCCATACACAGTGCAAATAGCACTTGCGTCTGTTCCCAGCAAGTGCAGTGTATTGGACTGAAGAGAAGCTACTGTTCTTGTCAGTTTCCTAAGCAGAGTTGAACTAGATATGCCCCGTGTGTGTAGGAAGCACAGTTCTTTTGTTCTGAGCAAGCTCACTGTTCTGGCCCTATAGGAAACACAGGAGAGTAGAAGAGTGCTGTTTTCTCAAAAGCAGAGTGTGTTTCTTGTAAGGCGAGCTAGCGTTTGTTTCCCAGTCCTAAACGGAGTTGAATCCCATGCAGTTTCTGGTCCTACGAGCAAGAGTTGTTTTCTGCTAAGGAGAGTCACTATTGCGCTCCCATTGCCATACACAGTGCAAATAGCACTTGCGTCTGTTCCCAGCAAGTGCAGTGTATTGGACTGAAGAGAAGCTACTGTTCTTGTCAGTTTCCTAAGCAGAGTTGAACTAGATATGCCCCGTGTGTGTAGGAAGCACAGTTCTTTTGTTCTGAGCAAGCTCACTGTTCTGGCCCTATAGGAAACACAGGAGAGTAGAAGAGTGCTGTTTTCTCAAAAGCAGAGTGTGTTTCTTGTAAGGCGAGCTAGCGTTTGTTTCCCAGTCCTAAACGGAGTTGAATCCCATGCAGTTTCTGGTCCTACGAGCAAGAGTTGTTTTCTGCTAAGGAGAGTCACTATTGTGCTCCCATTGCCATACACAGTGCAAATAGCACTTGCGTCTGTTCCCAGCAAGTGCAGTGTATTGGACTGAAGAGAAGCTACTGTTCTTGTCAGTTTCCTAAGCAGAGTTGAACTAGATATGCCCCGTGTGTGTAGGAAGCACAGTTCTTTTGTTCTGAGCAAGCTCACTGTTCTGGCCCTATAGGAAACACAGGAGAGTAGAAGAGTGCTGTTTTCTCAAAAGCAGAGTGTGTTTCTTGTAAGGCGAGCTAGCGTTTGTTTCCCAGTCCTAAACGGAGTTGAATCCCATGCAGTTTCTGGTCCTACGAGCAAGAGTTGTTTTCTGCTAAGGAGAGTCACTATTGCGCTCCCATTGCCATACACAGTGCAAATAGCACTTGCGTCTGTTCCCAGCAAGTGCAGTGTATTGGACTGAAGAGAAGCTACTGTTCTTGTCAGTTTCCTAAGCAGAGTTGAACTAGATATGCCCCGTGTGTGTAGGAAGCACAGTTCTTTTGTTCTGAGCAAGCTCTCTGTTCTGGCCCTATAGGAAACACAGGAGAGTAGAAGAGTGCTGTTTTCTCAAAAGCAGAGTGTGTTTCTTGCAAGGCGAGCTAGCGTTTGTTTCCCAGTCCTAAACGGAGTTGAATCCCACGCAGTTTCTGGTCCTACGAGCAAGAGTTGTTTTCTGCTAAGGAGAGTCACTATTGCGCTCCCATTGCCATACACAGTGCAAATAGCACTTGCGTCTGTTCCCAGCAAGTGCAGTGTATTGGACTGAAGAGAAGCTACTGTTCTTGTCAGTTTCCTAAGCAGAGTTGAACTAGATATGCCCCGTGTGTGTAGGAAGCACAGTTCTTTTGTTCTGAGCAAGCTCACTGTTCTGGCCCTATAGGAAACACAGGAGAGTAGAAGAGTGCTGTTTTCTCAAAAGCAGAGTGTGTTTCTTGTAAGGCGAGCTAGCGTTTGTTTCCCAGTCCTAAACGGAGTTGAATCCCATGCAGTTTCTGGTCCTACGAGCAAGAGTTGTTTTCTGCTAAGGAGAGTCACTATTGCGCTCCCATTGCCATACACAGTGCAAAGAGCACTTGCGTCTGTTCCCAGCAAGTACAGTGTATTGGACTGAAGCGAAGCTACTGTTCTTGTCAGTTTCCTAAGCAGAGTTGAACTAGATATGCCCCGTGTGTGTAGGAAGCACACTTCTTTTGTTCTGAGCAAGCTCACTGTTCTGGCCCTATAGGAAACACAGGAGAGTAGAAGAGTGCTGTTTTCTCAAAAGCAGAGTGTGTTTCTTGTAAGGCGAGCTAGCGTTTGTTTCCCAGTCCTAAACGGAGTTGAATCCCATGCAGTTTCTGGTCCTACGAGCAAGAGTTGTTTTCTGCTAAGGAGAGTCACTATTGCGCTCCCATTGCCATACACAGTGCAAATAGCACTTGCGTCTGTTCCCAGCAAGTGCAGTGTATTGGACTGAAGAGAAGCTACTGTTCTTGTCAGTTTCCTAAGCAGAGTTGAACTAGATATGCCCCGTGTGTGTAGGAAGCACAGTTCTTTTGTTCTGAGCAAGCTCACTGTTCTGGCCCTATAGGAAACACAGGAGAGTAGAAGAGTGCTGTTTTCTCAAAAGCAGAGTGTGTTTCTTGTAAGGCGAGCTAGCGTTTGTTTCCCAGTCCTAAACGGAGTTGAATCCCATGCAGTTTCTGGTCCTACGAGCAAGAGTTGTTTTCTGCTAAGGAGAGTCACTATTGTGCTCCCATTGCCATACACAGTGCAAATAGCACTTGCGTCTGTTCCCAGCAAGTGCAGTGTATTGGACTGAAGAGAAGCTACTGTTCTTGTCAGTTTCCTAAGCAGAGTTGAACTAGATATGCCCCGTGTGTGTAGGAAGCACAGTTCTTTTGTTCTGAGCAAGCTCACTGTTCTGGCCCTATAGGAAACACAGGAGAGTAGAAGAGTGCTGTTTTCTCAAAAGCAGAGTGTGTTTCTTGTAAGGCGAGCTAGCGTTTGTTTCCCAGTCCTAAACGGAGTTGAATCCCATGCAGTTTCTGGTCCTACGAGCAAGAGTTGTTTTCTGCTAAGGAGAGTCACTATTGCGCTCCCATTGCCATACACAGTGCAAATAGCACTTGCGTCTGTTCCCAGCAAGTGCAGTGTATTGGACTGAAGAGAAGCTACTGTTCTTGTCAGTTTCCTAAGCAGAGTTGAACTAGATATGCCCCGTGTGTGTAGGAAGCACAGTTCTTTTGTTCTGAGCAAGCTCTCTGTTCTGGCCCTATAGGAAACACAGGAGAGTAGAAGAGTGCTGTTTTCTCAAAAGCAGAGTGTGTTTCTTGCAAGGCGAGCTAGCGTTTGTTTCCCAGTCCTAAACGGAGTTGAATCCCACGCAGTTTCTGGTCCTACGAGCAAGAGTTGTTTTCTGCTAAGGAGAGTCACTATTGCGCTCCCATTGCCATACACAGTGCAAATAGCACTTGCGTCTGTTCCCAGCAAGTGCAGTGTATTGGACTGAAGAGAAGCTACTGTTCTTGTCAGTTTCCTAAGCAGAGTTGAACTAGATATGCCCCGTGTGTGTAGGAAGCACAGTTCTTTTGTTCTGAGCAAGCTCACTGTTCTGGCCCTATAGGAAACACAGGAGAGTAGAAGAGTGCTGTTTTCTCAAAAGCAGAGTGTGTTTCTTGTAAGGCGAGCTAGCGTTTGTTTCCCAGTCCTAAACGGAGTTGAATCCCATGCAGTTTCTGGTCCTACGAGCAAGAGTTGTTTTCTGCTAAGGAGAGTCACTATTGCGCTCCCATTGCCATACACAGTGCAAATAGCACTTGCGTCTGTTCCCAGCAAGTGCAGTGTATTGGACTGAAGAGAAGCTACTGTTCTTGTCAGTTTCCTAAGCAGAGTTGAACTAGATATGCCCCGTGTGTGTAGGAAGCACAGTTCTTTTGTTCTGAGCAAGCTCACTGTTCTGGCCCTATAGGAAACACAGGAGAGTAGAAGAGTGCTGTTTTCTCAAAAGCAGAGTGTGTTTCTTGTAAGGCGAGCTAGCGTTTGTTTCCCAGTCCTAAACGGAGTTGAATCCCATGCAGTTTCTGGTCCTACGAGCAAGAGTTGTTTTCTGCTAAGGAGAGTCACTATTGTGCTCCCATTGCCATACACAGTGCAAATAGCACTTGCGTCTGTTCCCAGCAAGTGCAGTGTATTGGACTGAAGAGAAGCTACTGTTCTTGTCAGTTTCCTAAGCAGAGTTGAACTAGATATGCCCCGTGTGTGTAGGAAGCACAGTTCTTTTGTTCTGAGCAAGCTCACTGTTCTGGCCCTATAGGAAACACAGGAGAGTAGAAGAGTGCTGTTTTCTCAAAAGCAGAGTGTGTTTCTTGTAAGGCGAGCTAGCGTTTGTTTCCCAGTCCTAAACGGAGTTGAATCCCATGCAGTTTCTGGTCCTACGAGCAAGAGTTGTTTTCTGCTAAGGAGAGTCACTATTGCGCTCCCATTGCCATACACAGTGCAAATAGCACTTGTGTCTGTTCCCAGCAAGTGCAGTGTATTGGACTGAAGAGAAGCTACTGTTCTTGTCAGTTTCCTAAGCAGAGTTGAACTAGATATGCCCCGTGTGTGTAGGAAGCACAGTTCTTTTGTTCTGAGCAAGCTCACTGTTCTGGCCCTATAGGAAACACAGGAGAGTAGAAGAGTGCTGTTTTCTCAAAAGCAGAGTGTGTTTCTTGTAAGGCGAGCTAGCGTTTGTTTCCCAGTCCTAAACGGAGTTGAATCCCATGCAGTTTCTGGTCCTACGAGCAAGAGTTGTTTTCTGCTAAGGAGAGTCACTATTGCGCTCCCATTGCCATACACAGTGCAAATAGCACTTGCGTCTGTTCCCAGCAAGTGCAGTGTATTGGACTGAAGAGAAGCTACTGTTCTTGTCAGTTTCCTAAGCAGAGTTGAACTAGATATGCCCCGTGTGTGTAGGAAGCACAGTTCTTTTGTTCTGAGCAAGCTCACTGTTCTGGCCCTATAGGAAACACAGGAGAGTAGAAGAGTGCTGTTTTCTCAAAAGCAGAGTGTGTTTCTTGCAAGGCGAGCTAGCGTTTGTTTCCCAGTCCTAAACGGAGTTGAATCCCACGCAGTTTCTGGTCCTACGAGCAAGAGTTGTTTTCTGCTAAGGAGAGTCACTATTGCGCTCCCATTGCCATACACAGTGCAAATAGCACTTGCGTCTGTTCCCAGCAAGTGCAGTGTATTGGACTGAAGAGAAGCTACTGTTCTTGTCAGTTTCCTAAGCAGAGTTGAACTAGATATGCCCCGTGTGTGTAGGAAGCACAGTTCTTTTGTTCTGAGCAAGCTCACTGTTCTGGCCCTATAGGAAACACAGGAGAGTAGAAGAGTGCTGTTTTCTCAAAAGCAGAGTGTGTTTCTTGTAAGGCGAGCTAGCGTTTGTTTCCCAGTCCTAAACGGAGTTGAATCCCATGCAGTTTCTGGTCCTACGAGCAAGAGTTGTTTTCTGCTAAGGAGAGTCACTATTGCGCTCCCATTGCCATACACAGTGCAAATAGCACTTGCGTCTGTTCCCAGCAAGTGCAGTGTATTGGACTGAAGAGAAGCTACTGTTCTTGTCAGTTTCCTAAGCAGAGTTGAACTAGATATGCCCCGTGTGTGTAGGAAGCACAGTTCTTTTGTTCTGAGCAAGCTCACTGTTCTGGCCCTATAGGAAACACAGGAGAGTAGAAGAGTGCTGTTTTCTCAAAAGCAGAGTGTGTTTCTTGTAAGGCGAGCTAGCGTTTGTTTCCCAGTCCTAAACGGAGTTGAATCCCATGCAGTTTCTGGTCCTACGAGCAAGAGTTGTTTTCTGCTAAGGAGAGTCACTATTGCGCTCCCATTGCCATACACAGTGCAAATAGCACTTGCGTCTGTTCCCAGCAAGTGCAGTGTATTGGACTGAAGAGAAGCTACTGTTCTTGTCAGTTTCCTAAGCAGAGTTGAACTAGATATGCCCCGTGTGTGTAGGAAGCACAGTTCTTTTGTTCTGAACAAGCTCACTGTTCTGGCACTATAGGAAACACAGGAGAGTAGAAGAGTGCTGTTTTCTCAAAAGCAGAGTGTGTTTCTTGAAAGGCGAGCTAGCGTTTGTTTCCCAGTCCTAAACGGAGTTGAATCCCATGCAGTTTCTGGTCCTACGAGCAAGAGTTGTTTTCTGCTAAGGAGAGTCACTATTGCGCTCCCATTGCCATACACAGTGCAAATAGCACTTGCGTCTGTTCCCAGCAAGTGCAGTGTATTGGACTGAAGAGAAGCTACTGTTCTTGTCAGTTTCCTAAGCAGAGTTGAACTAGATATGCCCCGTGTGTGTAGGAAGCACAGTTCTTTTGTTCTGAGCAAGCTCACTGTTCTGGCCCTATAGGAAACACAGGAGAGTAGAAGAGTGCTGTTTTCTCAAAAGCAGAGTGTGTTTCTTGTAAGGCGAGCTAGCGTTTGTTTCCCAGTCCTAAACGGAGTTGAATCCCATGCAGTTTCTGGTCCTACGAGCAAGAGTTGTTTTCTGCTAAGGAGAGTCACTATTGCGCTCCCATTGCCATACACAGTGCAAATAGCACTTGCGTCTGTTCCCAGCAAGTGCAGTGTATTGGACTGAAGAGAAGCTACTGTTCTTGTCAGTTTCCTAAGCAGAGTTGAACTAGATATGCCCCGTGTGTGTAGGAAGCACAGTTCTTTTGTTCTGAGCAAGCTCACTGTTCTGGCCCTATAGGAAACACAGGAGAGTAGAAGAGTGCTGTTTTCTCAAAAGCAGAGTGTGTTTCTTGTAAGGCGAGCTAGCGTTTGTTTCCCAGTCCTAAACGGAGTTGAATCCCATGCAGTTTCTGGTCCTACGAGCAAGAGTTGTTTTCTGCTAAGGAGAGTCACTATTGCGCTCCCATTGCCATACACAGTGCAAATAGCACTTGCGTCTGTTCCCAGCAAGTGCAGTGTATTGGACTGAAGAGAAGCTACTGTTCTTGTCAGTTTCCTAAGCAGGGTTGAACTAGATATGCCCCGTGTGTGTAGGAAGCACAGTTCTTTTGTTCTGAGCAAGCTCACTGTTCTGGCCCTATAGGAAACACAGGAGAGTAGAAGAGTGCTGTTTTCTCAAAAGCAGAGTGTGTTTCTTGTATTGCGAGCTAGCGTTTGTTTCCCAGTCCTAAACGGAGTTGAATCCCATGAAGTTTCTGGTCCTACGAGCAAGAGTTGTTTTCTGCTAAGGAGAGTCACTATTGCGCTCCCATTGCCATACACAGTGCAAATAGCACTTGCGTCTGTTCCCAGCAAGTGCAGTGTATTGGACTGAAGAGAAGCTACTGTTCTTGTCAGTTTCCTAAGCAGAGTTGAACTAGATATGCCCCGTGTGTGTAGGAAGCACAGTTCTTTTGTTCTGAGCAAGCTCACTGTTCTGGCCCTATAGGAAACACAGGAGAGTAGAAGAGTGCTGTTTTCTCAAAAGCAGAGTGTGTTTCTTGTAAGGCGAGGTAGCGTTTGTTTCCCAGTCCTAAACGGAGTTGAATCCCATGCAGTTTCTGGTCCTACGAGCAAGAGTTGTTTTCTGCTAAGGAGAGTCACTATTGCGCTCCCATTGCCATACACAGTGCAAATAGCACTTGCGTCTGTTCCCAGCAAGTGCAGTGTATTGGACTGAAGAGAAGCTACTGTTCTTGTCAGTTTCCTAAGCAGAGTTGAACTAGATATGCCCCGTGTGTGTAGGAAGCACAGTTCTTTTGTTCTGAGCAAGCTCACTGTTCTGGCCCTATAGGAAACACAGGAGAGTAGAAGAGTGCTGTTTTCTCAAAAGCAGAGTGTGTTTCTTGTAAGGCGAGCTAGCGTTTGTTTCCCAGTCCTAAACGGAATTGAATCCCATGCAGTTTCTGGTCCTACGAGCAAGAGTTATTTTCTGCTAAGGAGAGTCACTATTGCGCTCCCATTGCCATACACAGTGCAAATAGCACTTGCGTCTGTTCCCAGCAAGTGCAGTGTATTGGACTGAAGAGAAGCTACTGTTCTTGTCAGTTTCCTAAGCAGAGTTGAACTAGATATGCCCCGTGTGTGTAGGAAGCACAGTTCTTTTGTTCTGAGCAAGCTCACTGTTCTGGCCCTATAGGAAACACAGGAGAGTAGAAGAGTGCTGTTTTCTCAAAAGCAGAGTGTGTTTCTTGTAAGGCGAGCTAGCGTTTGTTTCCCAGTCCTAAACGGAGTTGAATCCCATGCAGTTTCTGGTCCTACGAGCAAGAGTTGTTTTCTGCTAAGGAGAGTCACTATTGCGCTCCCATTGCCATACACAGTGCAAATAGCACTTGTGTCTGTTCCCAGCAAGTGCAGTGTATTGGACTGAAGAGAAGCTACTGTTCTTGTCAGTTTCCTAAGCAGAGTTGAACTAGATATGCCCCGTGTGTGTAGGAAGCACAGTTCTTTTGTTCTGAGCAAGCTCACTGTTCTGGCCCTATAGGAAACACAGGAGAGTAGAAGAGTGCTGTTTTCTCAAAAGCAGAGTGTGTTTCTTGTAAGGCGAGCTAGCGTTTGTTTCCCAGTCCTAAACGGAGTTGAATCCCATGCAGTTTCTGGTCCTACGAGCAAGAGTTGTTTTCTGCTAAGGAGAGTCACTATTGCGCTCCCATTGCCATACACAGTGCAAATAGCACTTGCGTCTGTTCCCAGCAAGTGCAGTGTATTGGACTGAAGAGAAGCTACTGTTCTTGTCAGTTTCCTAAGCAGAGTTGAACTAGATATGCCCCGTGTGTGTAGGAAGCACAGTTCTTTTGTTCTGAGCAAGCTCACTGTTCTGGCCCTATAGGAAACACAGGAGAGTAGAAGAGTGCTGTTTTCTCAAAAGCAGAGTGTGTTTCTTGTAAGGCGAGCTAGCGTTTGTTTCCCAGTCCTAAACGGAGTTGAATCCCATGCAGTTTCTGGTCCTACGAGCAAGAGTTGTTTTCTGCTAAGGAGAGTCACTATTGCGCTCCCATTGCCATACACAGTGCAAATAGCACTTGCGTCTGTTCCCAGCAAGTGCAGTGTATTGGACTGAAGAGAAGCTACTGTTCTTGTCAGTTTCCTAAGCAGAGTTGAACTAGATATGCCCCGTGTGTGTAGGAAGCACAGTTCTTTTGTTCTGAGCAAGCTCACTGTTCTGGCCCTATAGGAAACACAGGAGAGTAGAAGAGTGCTGTTTTCTCAAAAGCAGAGTGTGTTTCTTGTAAGGCGAGCTAGCGTTTGTTTCCCAGTCCTAAACGGAGTTGAATCCCATGCAGTTTCTGGTCCTACGAGCAAGAGTTGTTTTCTGCTAAGGAGAGTCACTATTGCGCTCCCATTGCCATACACAGTGCAAATAGCACTTGCGTCTGTTCCCAGCAAGTGCAGTGTATTGGACTGAAGAGAAGCTACTGTTCTTGTCAGTTTCCTAAGCAGAGTTGAACTAGATATGCCCCGTGTGTGTAGGAAGCACAGTTCTTTTGTTCTGAGCAAGCTCACTGTTCTGGCCCTATAGGAAACACAGGAGAGTAGAAGAGTGCTGTTTTCTCAAAAGCAGAGTGTGTTTCTTGTAAGGCGAGCTAGCGTTTGTTTCCCAGTCCTAAACGGAGTTGAATCCCATGCAGTTTCTGGTCCTACGAGCAAGAGTTGTTTTCTGCT
This sequence comes from Peromyscus eremicus, assembly GCF_949786415.1. Taxonomy (NCBI): domain Eukaryota; kingdom Metazoa; phylum Chordata; class Mammalia; order Rodentia; family Cricetidae; genus Peromyscus; species Peromyscus eremicus. The sequence goes on along the minus strand of NW_026736797.1, from coordinate 22,889 downwards.
AAGGAGAGTCACTATTGCGCTCCCATTGCCATACACAGTGCAAATAGCACTTGCGTCTGTTCCCAGCAAGTGCAGTGTATTGGACTGAAGAGAAGCTACTGTTCTTGTCAGTTTCCTAAGCAGAGTTGAACTAGATATGCCCCGTGTGTGTAGGAAGCACAGTTCTTTTGTTCTGAGCAAGCTCACTGTTCTGGCCCTATAGGAAACACAGGAGAGTAGAAGAGTGCTGTTTTCTCAAAAGCAGAGTGTGTTTCTTGTAAGGCGAGCTAGCGTTTGTTTCCCAGTCCTAAACGGAGTTGAATCCCATGCAGTTTCTGGTCCTACGAGCAAGAGTTGTTTTCTGCTAAGGAGAGTCACTATTGCGCTCCCATTGCCATACACAGTGCAAATAGCACTTGCGTCTGTTCCCAGCAAGTGCAGTGTATTGGACTGAAGAGAAGCTACTGTTCTTGTCAGTTTCCTAAGCAGAGTTGAACTAGATATGCCCCGTGAGTGTAGGAAGCACAGTTCTTTTGTTCTGAGCAAGCTCACTGTTCTGACCCTATAGGAAACACAGGAGAGTAGAAGAGTGCTGTTTTCTCAAAAGCAGAGTGTGTTTCTTGTAAGGCGAGCTAGCGTTTGTTTCCCAGTCCTAAACGGAGTTGAATCCCATGCAGTTTCTGGTCCTACGAGCAAGAGTTGTTTTCTGCTAAGGAGAGTCACTATTGCGCTCCCATTGCCATACACAGTGCAAATAGCACTTGCGTCTGTTCCCAGCAAGTGCAGTGTATTGGACTGAGGGGAAGCTACTGTTCTTGTCAGTTTCCTAAGCAGAGTTGAACTAGATATGCCCCGTGTGTGTAGGAAGCACAGTTCTTTTGTTCTGAGCAAGCTCACTGTTCTGGCCCTATAGGAAACACAGGAGAGTAGAAGAGTGCTGTTTTCTCAAAAGCAGATTGTGTTTCTTGTAAGGCGAGCTATCGTTTGTTTCCCAGTCCTAAACGGAGTTGAATCCCATGCAGTTTCTGGTCCTATGAGCAAGAGTTGTTTTCTGCTAAGGAGAGTCACTATTGCGCTCCCATTGCCATACACAGTGCAAATAGCACTTGCGTCTGTTCCCAGCAAGTGCAGTGTATTGGACTGAAGAGAAGCTACTGTTCTTGTCAGTTTCCTAAGCAGAGTTGAACTAGATATGCCCCGTGTGTGTAGGAAGCACACTTCTTTTGTTCTGAGCAAGCTCACTGTTCTGGCCCTATAGGAAACACAGGAGAGTAGAAGAGTGCTGTTTTCTCAAAAGCAGAGTGTGTTTCTTGTAAGGCGAGCTAGCGTTTGTTTCCCAGTCCTAAACGGAGTTGAATCCCATGCAGTTTCTGGTCCTACGAGCAAGAGTTGTTTTCTGCTAAGGAGAGTCACTATTGCGCTCCCATTGCCATACACAGTGCAAATAGCACTTGCGTCTGTTCCCAGCAAGTGCAGTGTATTGGACTGAAGAGAAGCTACTGTTCTTGTCAGTTTCCTAAGCAGAGTTGAACTAGATATGCCCCGTGTGTGTAGGAAGCACAGTTCTTTTGTTCTGAGCAAGCTCACTGTTCTGGCCCTATAGGAAACACAGGAGAGTAGAAGAGTGCTGTTTTCTCAAAAGCAGAGTGTGTTTCTTGTAAGGCGAGCTAGCGTTTGTTTCCCAGTCCTAAACGGAGTTGAATCCCATGCAGTTTCTGGTCCTACGAGCAAGAGTTGTTTTCTGCTAAGGAGAGTCACTATTGCGCTCCCATTGCCATACACAGTGCAAATAGCACTTGCGTCTGTTCCCAGCAAGTGCAGTGTATTGGACTGAAGAGAAGCTACTGTTCTTGTCAGTTTCCTAAGCAGAGTTGAACTAGATATGCCCCGTGAGTGTAGGAAGCACAGTTCTTTTGTTCTGAGCAAGCTCACTGTTCTGACCCTATAGGAAACACAGGAGAGTAGAAGAGTGCTGTTTTCTCAAAAGCAGAGTGTGTTTCTTGTAAGGCGAGCTAGCGTTTGTTTCCCAGTCCTAAACGGAGTTGAATCCCATGCAGTTTCTGGTCCTACGAGCAAGAGTTGTTTTCTGCTAAGGAGAGTCACTATTGCGCTCCCATTGCCATACACAGTGCAAATAGCACTTGCGTCTGTTCCCAGCAAGTGCAGTGTATTGGACTGAGGGGAAGCTACTGTTCTTGTCAGTTTCCTAAGCAGAGTTGAACTAGATATGCCCCGTGTGTGTAGGAAGCACAGTTCTTTTGTTCTGAGCAAGCTCACTGTTCTGGCCCTATAGGAAACACAGGAGAGTAGAAGAGTGCTGTTTTCTCAAAAGCAGATTGTGTTTCTTGTAAGGCGAGCTATCGTTTGTTTCCCAGTCCTAAACGGAGTTGAATCCCATGCAGTTTCTGGTCCTATGAGCAAGAGTTGTTTTCTGCTAAGGAGAGTCACTATTGCGCTCCCATTGCCATACACAGTGCAAATAGCACTTGCGTCTGTTCCCAGCAAGTGCAGTGTATTGGACTGAAGAGAAGCTACTGTTCTTGTCAGTTTCCTAAGCAGAGTTGAACTAGATATGCCCCGTGTGTGTAGGAAGCACAGTTCTTTTGTTCTGAGCAAGCTCACTGTTCTGGCCCTATAGGAAACACAGGAGAGTAGAAGAGTGCTGTTTTCTCAAAAGCAGAGTGTGTTTCTTGTAAGGCGAGCTAGCGTTTGTTTCCCAGTCCTAAACGGAGTTGAATCCCATGCAGTTTCTGGTCCTACGAGCAAGAGTTGTTTTCTGCTAAGGAGAGTCACTATTGCGCTCCCATTGCCATACACAGTGCAAATAGCACTTGCGTCTGTTCCCAGCAAGTGCAGTGTATTGGACTGAAGAGAAGCTACTGTTCTTGTCAGTTTCCTAAGCAGAGTTGAACTAGATATGCCCCGTGTGTGTAGGAAGCACACTTCTTTTGTTCTGAGCAAGCTCACTGTTCTGGCCCTATAGGAAACACAGGAGAGTAGAAGAGTGCTGTTTTCTCAAAAGCAGAGTGTGTTTCTTGTAAGGCGAGCTAGCGTTTGTTTCCCAGTCCTAAACGGAGTTGAATCCCATGCAGTTTCTGGTCCTACGAGCAAGAGTTGTTTTCTGCTAAGGAGAGTCACTATTGCGCTCCCATTGCCATACACAGTGCAAATAGCACTTGCGTCTGTTCCCAGCAAGTGCAGTGTATTGGACTGAAGAGAAGCTACTGTTCTTGTCAGTTTCCTAAGCAGAGTTGAACTAGATATGCCCCGTGTGTGTAGGAAGCACAGTTCTTTTGTTCTGAGCAAGCTCACTGTTCTGGCCCTATAGGAAACACAAGAGAGTAGAAGAGTGCTGTTTTCTCAAAAGCAGAGTGTTTTTCTTGTAAGGCGAGCTAGCGTTTGTTTCCCAGTCCTAAACGGAGTTGAATCCCATGCAGTTTCTGGTCCTACGAGCAAGAGTTGTTTTCTGCTAAGAAGAGTCACTATTGCGCTCCCATTGCCATACACAGTGCAAATAGCACTTGCGTCTGTTCCCAGCAAGTGCAGTGTATTGGACTGAAGAGAAGCTACTGTTCTTGTCAGTTTCCTAAGCAGAGTTGAACTAGATATGCCCCGTGTGTGTAGGAAGCACACTTCTTTTGTTCTGAGCAAGCTCACTGTTCTGGCCCTATAGGAAACACAGGAGAGTAGAAGAGTGCTGTTTTCTCAAAAGCAGAGTGTGTTTCTTGTAAGGCGAGCTAGCGTTTGTTTCCCAGTCCTAAACGGAGTTGAATCCCATGCAGTTTCTGGTCCTACGAGCAAGAGTTGTTTTCTGCTAAGGAGAGTCACTATTGCGTTCCCATTGCCATACACAGTGCAAATAGCACTTGCGTCTGTTCCCAGCAAGTGCGTGTATTGGACTGAAGAGAAGCTACTGTTCTTGTCAGTTTCCTAAGCAGAGTTGAACTAGATATGCCCCGTGTGTGTAGGAAGCACAGTTCTTTTGTTCTGAGCAAGCTCACTGTTCTGGCCCTATAGGAAACACAGGAGAGTAGAAGAGTGCTGTTTTCTCAAAAGCAGAGTGTGTTTCTTGTAAGGCAAGCTAGCGTTTGTTTCCCAGTCCTAAACGGAGTTGAATCCCATGCAGTTTCTGGTCCTACGAGCAAGAGTTTTTTTCTGCTAAGAAGAGTCACTATTGAGCTCCCTTTGCCATACACAGTGCAAATAGCACTTGCTTCTGTTCCCAGCAAGTGCAGTGTATTGGACTGAAGAGAAGCTACTGTTCTTGTCAGTTTCCAAAGCAGAGTTGAACTAGATATGCCCCGTGAGTGTAGGAAGCACAGTTCTTTTGTTCTGAGCAAGCTCACTGTTCTGGCCCTATAGGAAACACAGGAGAGTAGAAGAGTGCTGTTTTCTCAAAACCAGAGTGTGTTTCTTGTAAGGCGAGCTAGCGTTTGTTTCCCAGTCCTAAACGGAGTTGAATCCCATGCAGTTTCTGGTCCTACGAGCAAGAGTTGTTTTCTGCTAAGAAGAGTCACTATTGCGCTCCCATTGCCATACACAGTGCAAATAGCACTTGCGTCTGTTCCCAGCAAGTGCAGTGTATTGGACTGAAGAGAAGCTACTGTTCTTGTCAGTTTCCTAAGCAGAGTTGAACTAGATATGCCCCGTGAGTGTAGGAAACACAGTTCTTTTGTTCTGAGCAAGCTCACTGTTCTGGCCCTATAGGAAGGAAACACAGGAGAGTAAAAGAGTGCTGTTTTCTCAAAAGCAGAGTGTGTTTCTTGTAAGGCGAGCTAGCGTTTGTTTCCCAGTCCTAAACGGAGTTGAATCCCATGCAGTTTCTGGTCCTACGAGCAAGAGTTGTTTTCTGCTAAGGAGAGTCACTATTGCGCTCCCATTGCCATACACAGTGCAAATAGCACTTGTGTCTGTTCCCAGCAAGTACAGTGTATTGGACTGAAGCGAAGCTACTGTTCTTGTCAGTTTCCTAAGCAGAGTTGAACTAGATATGCCCCGTGTGTGTAGGAAGCACACTTCTTTTGTTCTGAGCAAGCTCACTGTTCTGGCCCTATAGGAAACACAGGAGAGTAGAAGAGTGCTGTTTTCTCAAAAGCAGAGTGTGTTTCTTGTAAGGCGAGCTAGCGTTTGTTTCCCAGTCCTAAACGGAGTTGAATCCCATGCAGTTTCTGGTCCTACGAGCAAGAGTTGTTTTCTGCTAAGGAGAGTCACTATTGCGCTCCCATTGCCATACACAGTGCAAATAGCACTTGCGTCTGTTCCCAGCAAGTGCAGTGTATTGGACTGAAGAGAAGCTACTGTTCTTGTCAGTTTCCTAAGCAGAGTTGAACTAGATATGCCCCGTGTGTGTAGGAAGCACAGTTCTTTTGTTCTGAGCAAGCTCACTGTTCTGGCCCTATAGGAAACACAGGAGAGTAGAAGAGTGCTGTTTTCTAAAAAGCAGAGTGTTTTTCTTGTAAGGCGAGCTAGCGTTTGTTTCCCAGTCCTAAAAGGAGTTGAATCCCATGCAGTTTCTGGTCCTACGAGCAAGAGTTGTTTTCTGCTAAGAAGAGTCACTATTGCGCTCCCATTGCCATACACAGTGCAAATAGCACTTGCGTCTGTTCCCAGCAAGTGCAGTGTATTGGACTGAAGAGAAGCTACTGTTCTTGTCAGTTTCCTAAGCAGAGTTGAACTAGATATGCCCCGTGTGTGTAGGAAGCACAGTTCTTTTGTTCTGAGCAAGCTCACTGTTCTGGCCCTATAGGAAACACAGGAGAGTAGAAGAGTGCTGTTTTCTCAAAAGCAGAGTGTGTTTCTTGTAAGGCGAGCTAGCGTTTGTTTCCCAGTCCTAAACGGAGTTGAATCCCATGCAGTTTCTGGTCCTACGAGCAAGAGTTGTTTTCTGCTAAGGAGAGTCACTATTGCGCTCCCATTGCCATACACAGTGCAAATAGCACTTGCGTCTGTTTCCAGCAAGTGCAGTGTATTGGACTCAAGAGAAGCTACTGTTCTTGTCAGTTTCCTAAGCAGAGTTGAACTAGATATGCCCCGTGTGTGTAGGAAGCACAGTTCTTTTGTTCTGAGCAAGCTCACTGTTCTGGCCCTATAGGAAACACAGGAGAGTAGAAGAGTGCTGTTTTCTCAAAAGCAGAGTGTGTTTCTTGTAAGGCGAGCTAGCGTTTGTTTCCCAGTCCTAAACGGAGTTGAATCCCATGCAGTTTCTGGTCCTACGAGCAAGAGTTGTTTTCTGCTAAGGAGAGTCACTATCGCGCTCCCATTGCCATACACAGTGCAAATAGCACTTGCGTCTGTTCCCAGCAAGTGCAGTGTATTGGACTGAAGAGAAGCTACTGTTCTTGTCAGTTTCCTAAGCAGAGTTGAACTAGATATGCCCCGTGTGTGTAGGAAGCACACTTCTTTTGTTCTGAGCAAGCTCACTGTTCTGGCCCTATAGGAAACACAGGAGCGTAGAAGAGTGCTGTTTTCTCAAAAGCAGAGTGTGTTTCTTGTAAGGCGAGCTAGCGTTTGTTTCCCAGTCCTAAACGGAGTTGAATCCCATGCAGTTTCTGGTCCTACGAGCAAGAGTTGTTTTCTGCTAAGGAGAGTCACTATTGTGCTCCTATTGCCATACACAGTGCAAATAGCACTTGCGTCTGTTCCCAGCAAGTGCAGTGTATTGGACTGAAGAGAAGCTACTGTTCTTGTCAGTTTCCTAAGCAGAGTTGAACTAGATATGCCCCGTGTGTGTAGGAAGCACAGTTCTTTTGTTCTGAGCAAGCTCACTGTTCTGGCCCTATAGGAAACACAGGAGAGTAGAAGAGTGCTGTTTTCTCAAAAGCAGAGTGTGTTTCTTGTAAGGCGAGCTAGCGTTTGTTTCCCAGTCCTAAACGGAGTTGAATCCCATGCAGTTTCTGGTCCTACGAGCAAGAGTTGTTTTCTGCTAAGGAGAGTCACTATTGCGCTCCCATTGCCATACACAGTGCAAATAGCACTTGCGTCTGTTCCCAGCAAGTGCAGTGTATTGGACTGAAGAGAAGCTACTGTTCTTGTCAGTTTCCTAAGCAGAGTTGAACTAGATATGCCCCGTGTGTGTAGGAAGCACAGTTCTTTTGTTCTGAACAAGCTCACTGTTCTGGCCCTATAGGAAACACAGGAGAGTAGAAGAGTGCTGTTTTCTCAAAAGCAGAGTGTGTTTCTTGTAAGGCGAGCTAGCGTTTGTTTCCCAGTCCTAAACGGAGTTGAATCCCATGCAGTTTCTGGTCCTACGAGCAAGAGTTGTTTTCTGCTAAGAAGAGACACTATTGCGCTCCCATTGCCATACACAGTGCAAATAGCACTTGCGTCTGTTCCCAGCAAGTGCAGTGTATTGGACTGAAGAGAAGCTACTGTTCTTGTCAGTTTCCTAAGCAGAGTTGAACTAGATATGCCCCGTGTGTGTAGGAAGCACAGTTCTTTTGTTCTGAGCAAGCTCACTGTTCTGGCCCTACAGGAAACACAGGAGAGTAGAAGAGTGCTGTTTTCTCAAAAGCAGAGTGTGTTTCTTGTAAGGCGAGCTAGCGTTTGTTTCCTAGTCCTAAACGGAGTTGAATCCCATGCAGTTTCTGGTCCTACGAGCAAGAGTTGTTTTCTGCTAAGGAGAGTCACTATTGTGCTCCCATTGCCATACACAGTGCAAATAGCACTTGTGTCTGTTCCCAGCAAGTGCAGTGTATTGGACTGAAGAGAAGCTACTGTTCTTGTCAGTTTCCTAAGCAGAGTTGAACTAGATATGCCCCGTGTGTGTAGGAAGCACAGTTCTTTTGTTCTGAGCAAGCTCACTGTTCTGGCCCTATAGGAAACACAGGAGAGTAGAAGAGTGCTGTTTTCTCAAAAGCAGAGTGTGTTTCTTGTAAGGCGAGCTAGCGTTTGTTTCCCAGTCCTAAACGGAGTTGAATCCCATGCAGTTTCTGGTCCTACGAGCAAGAGTTGTTTTCTGCTAAGGAGAGTCACTATTGCGTTCCCATTGCCATTCACAGTGCAAATAGCACTTGCGTCTGTTCCCAGCAAGTGCAGTGTATTGGACTGAAGAGAAGCTACTGTTCTTGTCAGTTTCCTAAGCAGAGTTGAACTAGATATGCCCCGTGTGTGTAGGAAGCACAGTTCTTTTGTTCTGAGCAAGCTCACTGTTCTGGCCCTATAGGAAACACAGGAGAGTAGAAGAGTGCTGTTTTCTCAAAAGCAGAGTGTGTTTCTTGTAAGGCGAGCTAGCGTTTGTTTCCCAGTCCTAAACGGAGTTGAATCCCATGCAGTTTCTGGTCCTACGAGCAAGAGTTGTTTTCTGCTAAGGAGAGTCACTATTGCGCTCCCATTGCCATACACAGTGCAAATAGCACTTGCGTCTGTTCCCAGCAAGTGCAGTGTATTGGACTGAAGAGAAGCTACTGTTCTTGTCAGTTTCCTAAGCAGAGTTGAACTAGATATGCCCCGTGTGTGTAGGAAGCACAGTTCTTTTGTTCTGAGCAAGCTCACTGTTCTGGCCCTACAGGAAACACAGGAGAGTAGAAGAGTGCTGTTTTCTCAAAAGCAGAGTGTGTTTCTTGTAAGGCGAGCTAGCGTTTGTTTCCCAGTCCTAAACGGAGTTGAATCCCATGCAGTTTCTGGTCCTACGAGCAAGAGTTGTTTTCTGCTAAGGAGAGTCACTATTGCGCTCCCATTGCCATACACAGTGCAAATAGCACTTGCGTCTGTTCCCAGCTAGTGCAGTGTATTGGACTGAAGAGAAGCTACTGTTCTTGTCAGTTTCCTAAGCAGAGTTGAACTAGATATGCCCCGTGTGTGTAGGAAGCACAGTTCTTTTGTTCTGAGCAAGCTCACTGTTCTGGCCCTATAGGAAACACAGGAGAGTAGAAGAGTGCTGTTTTCTCAAAAGCAGAGTGTGTTTCTTGTAAGGCGAGCTAGCGTTTGTTTCCCAGTCCTAAACGGAGTTGAATCCCATGCAGTTTCTGGTCCTACGAGCAAGAGTTGTTTTCTGCTAAGGAGAGTCACTATTGCGTTCCCATTGCCATACACAGTGCAAATAGCACTTGCGTCTGTTCCCAGCAAGTGCAGTGTATTGGACTGAAGAGAAGCTACTGTTCTTGTCAGTTTCCTAAGCAGAGTTGAACTAGATATGCCCCGTGTGTGTAGGAAGCACAGTTCTTTTGTTCTGAGCAAGCTCACTGTTCTGGCCCTATAGGAAACACAGGAGAGTAGAAGAGTGCTGTTTTCTCAAAAGCAGAGTGTGTTTCTTGTAAGGCGAGCTAGCGTTTGTTTCCCAGTCCTAAACGGAGTTGAATCCCATGCAGTTTCTGGTCCTACAAGCAAGAGTTGTTTTCTGCTAAGGAGAGTCACTATTGCGCTCCCATTGCCATACACAGTGCAAATAGCACTTGCGTCTCTTCCCAGCAAGTGCAGTGTATTGGACTGAAGAGAAGCTACTGTTCTTGTCAGTTTCCTAAGCAGAGTTGAACTAGATATGCCCCGTGTGTGTAGGAAGCACAGTTCTTTTGTTCTGAGCAAGCTCACTGTTCTGGCCCTATAGGAAACACAGGAGAGTAGAAGAGTGCTGTTTTCTCAAAAGCAGAGTGTGTTTCTTGTAAGGCGAGCTAGCGTTTGTTTCCCAGTCCTAAACGGAGTTGAATCCCATGCAGTTTCTGGTCCTACGAGCAAGAGTTGTTTTCTGCTAAGGAGAGTCACTATTGCGCTCCCATTGCCATACACAGTGCAAATAGCACTTGCGTCTGTTCCCAGCAAGTGCAGTGTATTGGACTGAAGAGAAGCTACTGTTCTTGTCAGTTTCCTAAGCAGAGTTGAACTAGATATGCCCCGTGTGTGTAGGAAGCACAGTTCTTTTGTTCTGAGCAAGCTCACTGTTCTGGCCCTATAGGAAACACAGGAGAGTAGAAGAGTGCTGTTTTCTCAAAAGCAGAGTGTGTTTCTTGTAAGGCGAGCTAGCGTTTGTTTCCCAGTCCTAAACGGAGTTGAATCCCATGCAGTTTCTGGTCCTACGAGCAAGAGTTGTTTTCTGCTAAGGAGAGTCACTATTGCGTTCCCATTGCCATACACAGTGCAAATAGCACTTGCGTCTGTTCCCAGCAAGTGCAGTGTATTGGACTGAAGAGAAGCTACTGTTCTTGTCAGTTTCCTAAGCAGAGTTGAACTAGATATGCCCCGTGTGTGTAGGAAGCACAGTTCTTTTGTTCTGAGCAAGCTCACTGTTCTGGCCCTATAGGAAACACAGGAGAGTAGAAGAGTGCTGTTTTCTCAAAAGCAGAGTGTGTTTCTTGTAAGGCGAGCTAGCGTTTGTTTCCCAGTCCTAAACGGAGTTGAATCCCATGCAGTTTCTGGTCCTACAAGCAAGAGTTGTTTTCTGCTAAGGAGAGTCACTATTGCGCTCCCATTGCCATACACAGTGCAAATAGCACTTGCGTCTCTTCCCAGCAAGTGCAGTGTATTGGACTGAAGAGAAGCTACTGTTCTTGTCAGTTTCCTAAGCAGAGTTGAACTAGATATGCCCCGTGTGTGTAGGAAGCACAGTTCTTTTGTTCTGAGCAAGCTCACTGTTCTGGCCCTATAGGAAACACAGGAGAGTAGAAGAGTGCTGTTTTCTCAAAAGCAGAGTGTGTTTCTTGTAAGGCGAGCTAGCGTTTGTTTCCCAGTCCTAAACGGAGTTGAATCCCATGCAGTTTCTGGTCCTACGAGCAAGAGTTGTTTTCTGCTAAGGAGAGTCACTATTGCGCTCCCATTGCCATACACAGTGCAAATAGCACTTGCGTCTGTTCCCAGCAAGTGCAGTGTATTGGACTGAAGAGAAGCTACTGTTCTTGTCAGTTTCCTAAGCAGAGTTGAACTAGATATGCCCCGTGTGTGTAGGAAGCACAGTTCTTTTGTTCTGAGCAAGCTCACTGTTCTGGCCCTATAGGAAACACAGGAGAGTAGAAGAGTGCTGTTTTCTCAAAAGCAGAGTGTGTTTCTTGTAAGGCGAGCTAGCGTTTGTTTCCCAGTCCTAAACGGAGTTGAATCCCATGCAGTTTCTGGTCCTACGAGCAAGAGTTGTTTTCTGCTAAGGAGAGTCACTATTGCGCTCCCATTGCCATACACAGTGCAAATAGCACTTGCGTCTGTTCCCAGCAAGTGCAGTGTATTGGACTGAAGAGAAGCTACTGTTCTTGTCAGTTTCCTAAGCAGAGTTGAACTAGATATGCCCCGTGTGTGTAGGAAGCACAGTTCTTTTGTTCTGAGCAAGCTCACTGTTCTGGCCCTATAGGAAACACAGGAGAGTAGAAGAGTGCTGTTTTCTCAAAAGCAGAGTGTGTTTCTTGTAAGGCGAGCTAGCGTTTGTTTCCCAGTCCTAAACGGAGTTGAATCCCATGCAGTTTCTGGTCCTACGAGCAAGAGTTGTTTTCTGCTAAGGAGAGTCACTATTGCGCTCCCATTGCCATACACAGTGCAAATAGCACTTGCGTGTGTTCCCAGCAAGTGCAGTGTATTGGACTGAAGAGAAGCTACTGTTCTTGTCAGTTTCCTAAGCAGAGTTGAACTAGATATGCCCCGTGTGTGTAGGAAGCACAGTTCTTTTGTTCTGAACAAGCTCACTGTTCTGGCCCTATAGGAAACACAGGAGAGTAGAAGAGTGCTGTTTTCTCAAAAGCAGAGTGTGTTTCTTGTAAGGCGAGCTAGCGTTTGTTTCCCAGTCCTAAACGGAGTTGAATCCCATGCAGTTTCTGGTCCTACGAGCAAGAGTTGTTTTATGCTAAGGAGAGTCACTATTGCGCTCCCATTGCCATACACAGTGCAAATAGCACTTGCGTCTGTTCCCAGCAAGTGCAGTGTATTGGACTGAAGAGAAGCTACTGTTCTTGTCAGTTTCCTAAGCAGAGTTGAACTAGATATGCCCCGTGTGTGTAGGAATCACAGTTCTTTTGTTCTGAACAAGCTCACTGTTCTGGCCCTATAGGAAACACAGGAGAGTAGAAGAGTGCTGTTTTCTCAAAAGCAGAGTGTGTTTCTTGTAAGGCGAGCTAGCGTTCGTTTCCCAGTCCTAAACGGAGTTGAATCCCATGCAGTTTCTGGTCCTACGAGCAAGAGTTGTTTTCTGCTAAGGAGAGTCACTATTGCGCTCCCATTGCCATACACAGTGCAAATAGCACTTGCGTCTGTTCCCAGCAAGTGCAGTGTATTGGACTGAAGAGAAGCTACTGTTCTTGTCAGTTTCCTAAGCAGAGTTGAACTAGATATGCCCCGTGTGTGTAGGAAGCACAGTTCTTTTGTTCTGAGCAAGCTCACTGTTCTGGCCCTATAGGAAACACAGGAGAGTAGAAGAGTGCTGTTTTCTCAAAAGCAGAGTGTGTTTCTTGTAAGGCGAGCTAGCGTTTGTTTCCCAGTCCTAAACGGAGTTGAATCCCATGCAGTTTCTGGTCCTACGAGCAAGAGTTGTTTTCTGCTAAGGAGAGTCACTATTGCGCTCCCATTGCCATACACAGTGCAAATAGCACTTGCGTCTGTTCCCAGCAAGTGCAGTGTATTGGACTGAAGAGAAGCTACTGTTCTTGTCAGTTTCCTAAGCAGAGTTGAACTAGATATGCCCCGTGTGTGTAGGAAGCACAGTTCTTTTGTTCTGAGCAAGCTCACTGTTCTGGCCCTATAGGAAACACAGGAGAGTAGAAGAGTGCTGTTTTCTCAAAAGCAGAGTGTGTTTCTTGTAAGGCGAGCTAGCGTTTGTTTCCCAGTCCTAAACAGAGTTGAATCCCATGCAGTTTCTGGTCCTACGAGCAAGAGTTGTTTTCTGCTAAGGAGAGTCACTATTGCGCTCCCATTGCCATACACAGTGCAAATAGCACTTGCGTCTGTTCCCAGCAAGTGCAGTGTATTGGACTGAAGAGAAGCTACTGTTCTTGTCAGTTTCCTAAGCAGAGTTGAACTAGATATGCCCCGTGTGTGTAGGAAGCACAGTTCTTTTGTTCTGAGCAAGCTCACTGTTCTGGCCCTATAGGAAACACAGGAGAGTAGAAGAGTGCTGTTTTCTCAAAAGCAGAGTGTGTTTCTTGTAAGGCGAGCTAGCGTTTGTTTCCCAGTCCTAAACGGAGTTGAATCCCACGCAGTTTCTGGTCCTACGAGCAAGAGTTGTTTTCTGCTAAGGAGAGTCACTATTGCGCTCCCATTGCCATACACAGTGCAAATAGCACTTGCGTCTGTTCCCAGCAAGTGCAGTGTATTGGACTGAAGAGAAGCTACTGTTCTTGTCAGTTTCCTAAGCAGAGTTGAACTAGATATGCCCCGTGTGTGTAGGAAGCACAGTTCTTTTGTTCTGAACAAGCTCACTGTTCTGGCCCTATAGGAAACACAGGAGAGTAGAAGAGTGCTGTTTTCTCAAAAGCAGAGTGTGTTTCTTGTAAGGCGAGCTAGCGTTTGTTTCCCAGTCCTAAACGGAGTTGAATCCCATGCAGTTTCTGGTCCTACGAGCAAGAGTTGTTTTCTGCTAAGGAGAGTCACTATTGCGCTCCCATTGCCATACACAGTGCAAATAGCACTTGCGTCTGTTCCCAGCAAGTGCAGTGTATTGGACTGAAGAGAAGCTACTGTTCTTGTCAGTTTCCTAAGCAGAGTTGAACTAGATATGCCCCGTGTGTGTAGGAAGCACAGTTCTTTTGTTCTGAGCAAGCTCACTGTTCTGGCCCTATAGGAAACACAGGAGAGTAGAAGAGTGCTGTTTTCTCAAAAGCAGAGTGTGTTTCTTGTAAGGCGAGCTAGCGTTTGTTTCCCAGTCCTAAACGGAGTTGAATCCCATGCAGTTTCTGGTCCTACGAGCAAGAGTTGTTTTCTGCTAAGGAGAGTCACTATTGCGCTCCCATTGCCATACACAGTGCAAATAGCACTTGCGTCTGTTCCCAGCAAGTGCAGTGTATTGGACTGAAGAGAAGCTACTGTTCTTGTCAGTTTCCTAAGCAGAGTTGAACTAGATATGCCCCGTGTGTGTAGGAAGCACAGTTCTTTTGTTCTGAGCAAGCTCACTGTTCTGGCCCTATAGGAAACACAGGAGAGTAGAAGAGTGCTGTTTTCTCAAAAGCAGAGTGTGTTTCTTGTAAGGCGAGCTAGCGTTTGTTTCCCAGTCCTAAACGGAGTTGAATCCCATGCAGTTTCTGGTCCTACGAGCAAGAGTTGTTTTCTGCTAAGGAGAGTCACTATTGCGCTCCCATTGCCATACACAGTGCAAATAGCACTTGCATCTGTTCCCAGCAAGTGCAGTGTATTGGACTGAAGAGAAGCTACTGTTCTTGTCAGTTTCCTAAGCAGAGTTGAACTAGATATGCCCCGTGTGTGTAGGAAGCACAGTTCTTTTGTTCTGAGCAAGCTCACTGTTCTGGCCCTATAGGAAACACAGGAGAGTAGAAGAGTGCTGTTTTCTCAAAAGCAGAGTGTGTTTCTTGTAAGGCGAGCTAGCGTTTGTTTCCCAGTCCTAAACGGAGTTGAATCCCACGCAGTTTCTGGTCCTACGAGCAAGAGTTGTTTTCTGCTAAGGAGAGTCACTATTTCGCTCCCATTGCCATACACAGTGCAAATAGCACTTGCGTCTGTTCCCAGCAAGTGCAGTGTATTGGACTGAAGAGAAGCTACTGTTCTTGTCAGTTTCCTAAGCAGAGTTGAACTAGATATGCCCCGTGTGTGTAGGAAGCACAGTTCTTTTGTTCTGAGCAAGCTCACTGTTCTGGCCCTATAGGAAACACAGGAGAGTAGAAGAGTGCTGTTTTCTCAAAAGCAGAGTGTGTTTCTTGTAAGGCGAGCTAGCGTTTGTTTCCCAGTCCTAAACGGAGTTGAATCCCATGCAGTTTCTGGTCCTCACGAGCAAGAGTTGTTTTCTGCTAAGGAGAGTCACTATTGCGCTCCCATTGCCATACACAGTGCAAATAGCACTTGCGTCTGTTCCCAGCAAGTGCAGTGTATTGGACTGAAGAGAAGCTACTGTTCTTGTCAGTTTCCTAAGCAGAGTTGAACTAGATATGCCCCGTGTGTGTAGGAAGCACAGTTCTTTTGTTCTGAGCAAGCTCACTGTTCTGGCCCTATAGGAAACACAGGAGAGTAGAAGAGTGCTGTTTTCTCAAAAGCAGAGTGTGTTTCTTGTAAGGCGAGCTAGCGTTTGTTTCCCAGTCCTAAACGGAGTTGAATCCCATGCAGTTTCTGGTTCTACGAGCAAGAGTTGTTTTCTGCTAAGGAGAGTCACTATTGCGCTCCCATTGCCATACACAGTGCAAATAGCACTTGCGTCTGTTCCCAGCAAGTGCAGTGTATTGGACTGAAGAGAAGCTACTGTTCTTGTCAGTTTCCTAAGCAGAGTTGAACTAGATATGCCCCGTGTGTGTAGGAAGCACAGTTCTTTTGTTCTGAGCAAGCTCACTGTTCTGGCCCTATAGGAAACACAGGAGAGTAGAAGAGTGCTGTTTTCTCAAAAGCAGAGTGTGTTTCTTGTAAGGCGAGCTAGCGTTTGTTTCCCAGTCCTAAACGGAGTTGAATCCCATGCAGTTTCTGGTCCTACGAGCAAGAGTTGTTTTCTGCTAAGGAGAGTCACTATTGCGCTCCCATTGCCATACACAGTGCAAATAGCACTTGCGTCTGTTCCCAGCAAGTGCAGTGTATTGGACTGAAGAGAAGCTACTGTTCTTGTCAGTTTCCTAAGCAGAGTTGAACTAGATATGCCCCGTGTGTGTAGGAAGCACAGTTCTTTTGTTCTGAACAAGCTCACTGTTCTGGCCCTATAGGAAACACAGGAGAGTAGAAGAGTGCTGTTTTCTCAAAAGCAGAGTGTGTTTCTTGTAAGGCGAGCTAGCGTTTGTTTCCCAGTCCTAAACGGAGTTGAATCCCATGCAGTTTCTGGTCCTACGAGCAAGAGTTGTTTTCTGCTAAGAAGAGTCACTATTGCGCTCCCATTGCCATACACAGTGCAAATAGCACTTGCGTCTGTTCCCAGCAAGTGCAGTGTATTGGACTGAAGAGAAGTTACTGTTCTTGTCAGTTTCCTAAGCAGAGTTGAACTAGATATGCCCCGTGTGTGTAGGAAGCACAGTTCTTTTGTTCTGAGCAAGCTCACTGTTCTGGCCCTATAGGAAACACAGGAGAGTAGAAGAGTGCTGTTTTCTCAAAAGCAGAGTGTGTTTCTTGTAAGGCGAGCTAGCGTTTGTTTCCCAGTCCTAAACGGAGTTGAATCCCATGCAGTTTCTGGTCCTACGAGCAAGAGTTGTTTTCTGCTAAGGAGAGTCACTATTGCGCTCCCATTGCCATACACAGTGCAAATAGCACTTGTGTCTGTTCCCAGCAAGTGCAGTGTATTGGACTGAAGAGAAGCTACTGTTCTTGTCAGTTTCCTAAGCAGAGTTGAACTAGATATGCCCCGTGTGTGTAGGAAGCACAGTTCTTTTGTTCTGAGCAAGCTCACTGTTCTGGCCCTATAGGAAACACAGGAGAGTAGAAGAGTGCTGTTTTCTCAAAAGCAGAGTGTGTTTCTTGTAAGGCGAGCTAGCGTTTGTTTCCCAGTCCTAAACGGAGTTGAATCCCATGCAGTTTCTGGTCCTACGAGCAAGAGTTGTTTTCTGCTAAGGAGAGTCACTATTGCGCTCCCATTGCCATACACAGTGCAAATAGCACTTGCGTCTGTTCCCAGCAAGTGCAGTGTATTGGACTGAAGAGAAGCTACTGTTCTTGTCAGTTTCCTAAGCAGAGTTGAACTAGATATGCCCCGTGTGTGTAGGAAGCACAGTTCTTTTGTTCTGAGCAAGCTCACTGTTCTGGCCCTATAGGAAACACAGGAGAGTAGAAGAGTGCTGTTTTCTCAAAAGCAGAGTGTGTTTCTTGTAAGGCGAGCTAGCGTTTGTTTCCCAGTCCTAAACGGAGTTGAATCCCATGCAGTTTCTGGTCCTACGAGCAAGAGTTGTTTTCTGCTAAGGAGAGTCACTATTGCGCTCCCATTGCCATACACAGTGCAAATAGCACTTGTGTCTGTTCCCAGCAAGTGCAGTGTATTGGACTGAAGAGAAGCTACTGTTCTTGTCAGTTTCCTAAGCAGAGTTGAACTAGATATGCCCCGTGTGTGTAGGAAGCACAGTTCTTTTGTTCTGAGCAAGCTCACTGTTCTGGCCCTATAGGAAACACAGGAGAGTAGAAGAGTGCTGTTTTCTCAAAAGCAGAGTGTGTTTCTTGTAAGGCGAGCTAGCGTTTGTTTCCCAGTCCTAAACGGAGTTGAATCCCATGCAGTTTCTGGTCCTACGAGCAAGAGTTGTTTTCTGCTAAGGAGAGTCACTATTGCGCTCCCATTGCCATACACAGTGCAAATAGCACTTGCGTCTGTTCCCAGCAAGTGCAGTGTATTGGACTGAAGAGAAGCTACTGTTCTTGTCAGTTTCCTAAGCAGAGTTGAACTAGATATGCCCCGTGTGTGTAGGAAGCACAGTTCTTTTGTTCTGAGCAAGCTCACTGTTCTGGCCCTATAGGAAACACAGGAGAGTAGAAGAGTGCTGTTTTCTCAAAAGCAGAGTGTGTTTCTTGCAAGGCGAGCTAGCGTTTGTTTCCCAGTCCTAAACGGAGTTGAATCCCACGCAGTTTCTGGTCCTACGAGCAAGAGTTGTTTTCTGCTAAGGAGAGTCACTATTGCGCTCCCATTGCCATACACAGTGCAAATAGCACTTGCGTCTGTTCCCAGCAAGTGCAGTGTATTGGACTGAAGAGAAGCTACTGTTCTTGTCAGTTTCCTAAGCAGAGTTGAACTAGATATGCCCCGTGTGTGTAGGAAGCACAGTTCTTTTGTTCTGAGCAAGCTCACTGTTCTGGCCCTATAGGAAACACAGGAGAGTAGAAGAGTGCTGTTTTCTCAAAAGCAGAGTGTGTTTCTTGTAAGGCGAGCTAGCGTTTGTTTCCCAGTCCTAAACGGAGTTGAATCCCATGCAGTTTCTGGTCCTACGAGCAAGAGTTGTTTTCTGCTAAGGAGAGTCACTATTGCGCTCCCATTGCCATACACAGTGCAAATAGCACTTGCATCTGTTCCCAGCAAGTGCAGTGTATTGGACTGAAGAGAAGCTACTGTTCTTGTCAGTTTCCTAAGCAGAGTTGAACTAGATATGCCCCGTGTGTGTAGGAAGCACAGTTCTTTTGTTCTGAGCAAGCTCACTGTTCTGGCCCTATAGGAAACACAGGAGAGTAGAAGAGTGCTGTTTTCTCAAAAGCAGAGTGTGTTTCTTGTAAGGCGAGCTAGCGTTTGTTTCCCAGTCCTAAACGGAGTTGAATCCCACGCAGTTTCTGGTCCTACGAGCAAGAGTTGTTTTCTGCTAAGGAGAGTCACTATTTCGCTCCCATTGCCATACACAGTGCAAATAGCACTTGCGTCTGTTCCCAGCAAGTGCAGTGTATTGGACTGAAGAGAAGCTACTGTTCTTGTCAGTTTCCTAAGCAGAGTTGAACTAGATATGCCCCGTGTGTGTAGGAAGCACAGTTCTTTTGTTCTGAGCAAGCTCACTGTTCTGGCCCTATAGGAAACACAGGAGAGTAGAAGAGTGCTGTTTTCTCAAAAGCAGAGTGTGTTTCTTGTAAGGCGAGCTAGCGTTTGTTTCCCAGTCCTAAACGGAGTTGAATCCCATGCAGTTTCTGGTCCTCACGAGCAAGAGTTGTTTTCTGCTAAGGAGAGTCACTATTGCGCTCCCATTGCCATACACAGTGCAAATAGCACTTGCGTCTGTTCCCAGCAAGTGCAGTGTATTGGACTGAAGAGAAGCTACTGTTCTTGTCAGTTTCCTAAGCAGAGTTGAACTAGATATGCCCCGTGTGTGTAGGAAGCACAGTTCTTTTGTTCTGAGCAAGCTCACTGTTCTGGCCCTATAGGAAACACAGGAGAGTAGAAGAGTGCTGTTTTCTCAAAAGCAGAGTGTGTTTCTTGTAAGGCGAGCTAGCGTTTGTTTCCCAGTCCTAAACGGAGTTGAATCCCATGCAGTTTCTGGTTCTACGAGCAAGAGTTGTTTTCTGCTAAGGAGAGTCACTATTGCGCTCCCATTGCCATACACAGTGCAAATAGCACTTGCGTCTGTTCCCAGCAAGTGCAGTGTATTGGACTGAAGAGAAGCTACTGTTCTTGTCAGTTTCCTAAGCAGAGTTGAACTAGATATGCCCCGTGTGTGTAGGAAGCACAGTTCTTTTGTTCTGAGCAAGCTCACTGTTCTGGCCCTATAGGAAACACAGGAGAGTAGAAGAGTGCTGTTTTCTCAAAAGCAGAGTGTGTTTCTTGTAAGGCGAGCTAGCGTTTGTTTCCCAGTCCTAAACGGAGTTGAATCCCATGCAGTTTCTGGTCCTACGAGCAAGAGTTGTTTTCTGCTAAGGAGAGTCACTATTGCGCTCCCATTGCCATACACAGTGCAAATAGCACTTGCGTCTGTTCCCAGCAAGTGCAGTGTATTGGACTGAAGAGAAGCTACTGTTCTTGTCAGTTTCCTAAGCAGAGTTGAACTAGATATGCCCCGTGTGTGTAGGAAGCACAGTTCTTTTGTTCTGAACAAGCTCACTGTTCTGGCCCTATAGGAAACACAGGAGAGTAGAAGAGTGCTGTTTTCTCAAAAGCAGAGTGTGTTTCTTGTAAGGCGAGCTAGCGTTTGTTTCCCAGTCCTAAACGGAGTTGAATCCCATGCAGTTTCTGGTCCTACGAGCAAGAGTTGTTTTCTGCTAAGAAGAGTCACTATTGCGCTCCCATTGCCATACACAGTGCAAATAGCACTTGCGTCTGTTCCCAGCAAGTGCAGTGTATTGGACTGAAGAGAAGTTACTGTTCTTGTCAGTTTCCTAAGCAGAGTTGAACTAGATATGCCCCGTGTGTGTAGGAAGCACAGTTCTTTTGTTCTGAGCAAGCTCACTGTTCTGGCCCTATAGGAAACACAGGAGAGTAGAAGAGTGCTGTTTTCTCAAAAGCAGAGTGTGTTTCTTGTAAGGCGAGCTAGCGTTTGTTTCCCAGTCCTAAACGGAGTTGAATCCCATGCAGTTTCTGGTCCTACGAGCAAGAGTTGTTTTCTGCTAAGGAGAGTCACTATTGCGCTCCCATTGCCATACACAGTGCAAATAGCACTTGTGTCTGTTCCCAGCAAGTGCAGTGTATTGGACTGAAGAGAAGCTACTGTTCTTGTCAGTTTCCTAAGCAGAGTTGAACTAGATATGCCCCGTGTGTGTAGGAAGCACAGTTCTTTTGTTCTGAGCAAGCTCACTGTTCTGGCCCTATAGGAAACACAGGAGAGTAGAAGAGTGCTGTTTTCTCAAAAGCAGAGTGTGTTTCTTGTAAGGCGAGCTAGCGTTTGTTTCCCAGTCCTAAACGGAGTTGAATCCCATGCAGTTTCTGGTCCTACGAGCAAGAGTTGTTTTCTGCTAAGGAGAGTCACTATTGCGCTTCCCATTGCCATACACAGTGCAAATAGCACTTGCGTCTGTTCCCAGCAAGTGCAGTGTATTGGACTGAAGAGAAGCTACTGTTCTTGTCAGTTTCCTAAGCAGAGTTGAACTAGATATGCCCCGTGTGTGTAGGAAGCACAGTTCTTTTGTTCTGAGCAAGCTCACTGTTCTGGCCCTATAGGAAACACAGGAGAGTAGAAGAGTGCTGTTTTCTCAAAAGCAGAGTGTGTTTCTTGTAAGGCGAGCTAGCGTTTGTTTCCCAGTCCTAAACGGAGTTGAATCCCATGCAGTTTCTGGTCCTACGAGCAAGAGTTGTTTTCTGCTAAGGAGAGTCACTATTGCGCTCCCATTGCCATACACAGTGCAAATAGCACTTGTGTCTGTTCCCAGCAAGTGCAGTGTATTGGACTGAAGAGAAGCTACTGTTCTTGTCAGTTTCCTAAGCAGAGTTGAACTAGATATGCCCCGTGTGTGTAGGAAGCACAGTTCTTTTGTTCTGAGCAAGCTCACTGTTCTGGCCCTATAGGAAACACAGGAGAGTAGAAGAGTGCTGTTTTCTCAAAAGCAGAGTGTGTTTCTTGTAAGGCGAGCTAGCGTTTGTTTCCCAGTCCTAAACGGAGTTGAATCCCATGCAGTTTCTGGTCCTACGAGCAAGAGTTGTTTTCTGCTAAGGAGAGTCACTATTGCGCTCCCATTGCCATACACAGTGCAAATAGCACTTGCGTCTGTTCCCAGCAAGTGCAGTGTATTGGACTGAAGAGAAGCTACTGTTCTTGTCAGTTTCCTAAGCAGAGTTGAACTAGATATGCCCCGTGTGTGTAGGAAGCACAGTTCTTTTGTTCTGAGCAAGCTCACTGTTCTGGCCCTATAGGAAACACAGGAGAGTAGAAGAGTGCTGTTTTCTCAAAGCAGAGTGTGTTTCTTGCAAGGCGAGCTAGCGTTTGTTTCCCAGTCCTAAACGGAGTTGAATCCCACGCAGTTTCTGGTCCTACGAGCAAGAGTTGTTTTCTGCTAAGGAGAGTCACTATTGCGCTCCCATTGCCATACACAGTGCAAATAGCACTTGCGTCTGTTCCCAGCAAGTGCAGTGTATTGGACTGAAGAGAAGCTACTGTTCTTGTCAGTTTCCTAAGCAGAGTTGAACTAGATATGCCCCGTGTGTGTAGGAAGCACAGTTCTTTTGTTCTGAGCAAGCTCACTGTTCTGGCCCTATAGGAAACACAGGAGAGTAGAAGAGTGCTGTTTTCTCAAAAGCAGAGTGTGTTTCTTGTAAGGCGAGCTAGCGTTTGTTTCCCAGTCCTAAACGGAGTTGAATCCCATGCAGTTTCTGGTCCTACGAGCAAGAGTTGTTTTCTGCTAAGGAGAGTCACTATTGCGCTCCCATTGCCATACACAGTGCAAATAGCTCTTGCGTCTGTTCCCAGCAAGTGCAGTGTATTGGACTGAAGAGAAGCTACTGTTCTTGTCAGTTTCCTAAGCAGAGTTGAACTAGATATGCCCCGTGTGTGTAGGAAGCACAGTTCTTTTGTTCTGAGCAAGCTCACTGTTCTGGCCCTATAGGAAACACAGGAGAGTAGAAGAGTGCTGTTTTCTCAAAAGCAGAGTGTGTTTCTTGTAAGGCGAGCTAGCGTTTGTTTCCCAGTCCTAAACGGAGTTGAATCCCATGCAGTTTCTGGTCCTACGAGCAAGAGTTGTTTTCTGCTAAGGAGAGTCACTATTGCGCTCCCATTGCCATACACAGTGCAAATAGCACTTGCGTCTGTTCCCAGCAAGTGCAGTGTATTGGACTGAAGAGAAGCTACTGTTCTTGTCAGTTTCCTAAGCAGAGTTGAACTAGATATGCCCCGTGTGTGTAGGAAGCACAGTTCTTTTGTTCTGAGCAAGCTCACTGTTCTGGCCCTATAGGAAACACAGGAGAGTAGAAGAGTGCTGTTTTCTCAAAAGCAGAGTGTGTTTCTTGTAAGGCGAGCTAGCGTTTGTTTCCCAGTCCTAAACGGAGTTGAATCCCATGCAGTTTCTGGTCCTACGAGCAAGAGTTGTTTTCTGCTAAGGAGAGTCACTATTGCGCTCCCATTGCCATACACAGTGCAAATAGCACTTGCGTCTGTTCCCAGCAAGTGCAGTGTATTGGACTGAAGAGAAGCTACTGTTCTTGTCAGTTTCCTAAGCAGAGTTGAACTAGATATGCCCCGTGTGTGTAGGAAGCACAGTTCTTTTGTTCTGAGCAAGCTCACTGTTCTGGCCCTATAGGAAACACAGGAGAGTAGAAGAGTGCTGTTTTCTCAAAAGCAGAGTGTGTTTCTTGTAAGGCGAGCTAGCGTTTGTTTCCCAGTCCTAAACGGAGTTGAATCCCATGCAGTTTCTGGTCCTACGAGCAAGAGTTGTTTTCTGCTAAGGAGAGTCACTATTGCGCTCCCATTGCCATACACAGTGCAAATAGCACTTGCGTCTGTTCCCAGCAAGTGCAGTGTATTGGACTGAAGAGAAGCTACTGTTCTTGTCAGTTT